>NC_045556.1:2520999-2652334 GCF_009769535.1 Thamnophis elegans | reverse complement strand
CCCCACCGCGTCCACTCGCTCGGGCACACACAAGCGGCGCCTCCCACTCCCCCCACCCCACCCATCATCCATCATCCCACCCACGCGCCCCCTGCCAGCAGCGCCCCTCCCTCCTCCCCATCCATCATCCCCTTCCCCATCATCCTGCCAGCCCAGGCACCGACCGCCTGGTCTTCCCCCAAAAAGGAGATTTCCCTGCCTTTCGCAGCGCCCTCCCACCACCACCACTCACACACAGCCCCCCCACCCCCCAATTGTACCTCGCTTTGCAGCTGGGAGGCAGAGGGAAGATTCATGGATGGAGAAGGTGGTGGTGACATGGGGAAGAAGGGGGGGAGAAGCCCTCTCTCTCTCACACACACACACTTTCCCCTTCTGCTCAGCGCTGGATGGTGCAAAGATGCTGGGGAGGGGGCTTAGGTGGGGGGGTTCTCCAAAATACGAGAGGAGGAAGTGGGTTTTCCTCAGGAATCTTCCCTGCCGCTTAGTCCTCCCTCCCTCCCTTTAGTGTAGATATTTGGAGCTGAATATAGAATAGAATAGGAATAGGAATAGAAAATAGAATAGAGTAGAATAATAGAAATAGAATAGAATAATAGAAATAGAATAGAATAATAGAAATAAATAGAATAAATAGAATAGTATAGAATAGAATAATAGAAATAGAATAGAATAATAGAAATAGAATAGAATAATAGAAATAGAATAGAATAATAGAAATAGAATAGAATAATAGAAATAGAATAGAATAATAGAAATAGAATAGAATAATAGAATAGAATAGAATAATAATATGAAAGAGAATAGAATAGAATAAAATAGAATATGAAAGAGAATAGTTTGACTCTCTTCTTTGGGGCAGCCCTTCAAATACTGGAAGACTACTATCATGTCTCCCCTAATCCTTCTTTTCATTGGACATTCCCAATTCCTACAACTGTTCTTCATACCCTTCAGCACTCCAACATACACACCCCTGGATTTCACCTTCCCCCATCCTTTCTTGCTTCGATGGCCAGACCATTTCCATCCAAGAGAGCCCAAATTGCATTGGAATCCCGCCACAGAAGGACAGGTTCAAAACAAACGGAGAATGCTGAATCTGAAGAGAAACGGTTTTTCCTTCTTCTGGCGGTGCCCCTGCCCCTTATACAGGACCCTGCTTTGAGCCAGTCCTGGTGCAGGAACATAATTGCCATCCTGCCTCAAACTGCAGGCATGTGAAGAAAGGGAAGGAGAAAGGGAAGAGAGGGGAGAGGAGGGGAGGGAGGGAGGAAGGGAGCAAAGTAAGGGATGGTAGATGTAGTCAGTTAAAAGAAAGGGTTATCCAGGTTTAATATCCAAAATCCAGGGAGAGTAAGGTGGGTGGGTAGGGTAGGAAGGACGGAAAGATGAGGAAGGGAAGAGGGAGAGAAAGGGAAGGAAGAAGAAAGGAAAGGACAGGCGGAAGGAAAGGAAGAGAGGGAGGGAGAAATAAGGAGGGAGGGAGGAGACAGAAAAAGGAAGAAGAAAGGAAAGGGCAGATGGAAGGAAAGGAAAGAAAGATGAGAGAAGGAGGGGGGAGAGAAGAGAGTGAGAGAAAAGAAGGAAAAAGGAAGGGACAGGGACACGATGGAAGGAAAGGAAGATGGGGCAAGAGAAAGGAAGAAGGAAGGAAGGGAAGAAAGGAGGAAGGAGAGGGAGAGAAAAGGGAAGGGAAAAGAAAAAAAGGAAAGGAAGATGAAGATGAAGGAAAGGAAGGAAGAAAGAAGGAAGGAAAACAGGAAGGAGGGAAGGAAGGAGGAGGAGGAGAGAGAAAGGGAAGGAAAAGAAAGGAGATGGAAGGGAAGGAAAGGAAGGAAGGGAGGAAGGAGGAAGGAGAGGGGGAGAGAAAAGGGAAAGGAAGGGAAGAAAGGAGGAAGGAAGGAGAGGGAGAGAAAAGGGAAGGGAAAAAGAAAGGAAGGAGATGAGATGAAGGAAAGGAAGGAAGGAAGAAGGAAGGAAAACAGGGAGGAAGGGAAGAAAGGAGGAAGGAAGGAGAGGGAGAGAAAAGGGAAGGGAAAAAGAAAGGAAAGGAGTGGAAGGAAAGGAAGGAAGGAAGGAAGGAGAGGGAGAGAAAAGGGAAAGGAAGGGAAGGAAGGAGGAAGGAAGGGGAGGGAGAGAAAAGGGAAGGGAAAAAGAAAGGAGATGGAAGGGAAGGAAAGGAAGGAAGGAAGGAAAGGAGGAAGGGGGAGAGAAAAGGGAAAGGAAGGGAAGAAAAATCATGCCAAGGTTTCCGCTCTTCTCCATCCTGGTACCTCGCCCACCCCAACCACCTGTTTCCCCTGAGGGGGGGCGGCGTTTTCAATAAAATAACCTTCCTCCCCCTGGCCTCCAAATCAGGCTCTTTTTTCCATTTATTTCATTTATTAAACAAATTCCATCGCCCCCCTCCCCAATTTCAGATCCAGAAACGCACGTTCTTTTTTCTTTCACCTGAAACCAGCGCGTCGCCCACCCCACCCCTCCCGCTGGCCCTCCTTTCTCCCCTACAGATGGGTCCCATCCATCTCCTCTTTTGGCCAGGCCTGGCCAGACAAAAGGACCGGGTGTTGCGGTGCTGCAGCTGGAGCCAGGGGGTCACTCAATCATCCCACCCTAATGGCTCTCCGAGTACCCCCCCCACCCCAGGGTTTATTGACCAGCGACGGTGGAGTCAGGAAGATCAGCCGGGACGGCGGGGGGGGGGGCGAATTAGGAAGGTGCCAGCCGAGCAAGAGATGGCAGGGGACAAATCCAACCTCAAAGTGATGGATGGCCCGCGACGCAGATAGATCACCCATCTGGAAGGGCAGGAAGGCGGCCGTACATCTCGCTGACAGATGAAATGGATGGGGGGGCTCCCCCACGAACGGACGGACGTGACAATCGGGGGAATTTAATCTGACGGATGCAACCCAAGACGCGCTCGGCCACTTCTGCCCAGCCGCCCATTGTGCAGCGAGGCCCTCATTAAAATGACACCGTTGCCAGCGCCTTTTTGCACCCAGAGCAACAGCAGCCAGAAATGGAGACTGTAAAAAATATATGCAGAAAGGGGGGGGGGGGAGGAAAGCCCCTTCTTTTTTGGGGGGGGTTCTTTCTTTCCAATGTCCTGGGATATTCTTGCGTGTTCTCAGTGGCAAAACCGAACGCAACTTTTGCAGATTATAGTCAAAATGTTCAAGAGGACAGCTCCCCCCCCCCGTGTTACAGTGGAAGCCCCCCCCCTCTGATTTTGATGGGCATTGTGATTATTTTGATTTATTCAATCGATTCCCCGATGGGGCAGGATGGAGCATTGTGGCTGCCAATATGTTCTCACCAGGTCCTGTGTACATGTTGAATGTTGATTTTATTTATATGCCGCCCTTCCTCCCCCCCCCCCGAAGGGGACTCAGGGCGGCTCACACTCAACCAGGGAAAGGGGATACAAACAAGAATTTAAAACGACATAAAAAAAAACAATGCATGATTAAAAACACAACAGTCATACCAATTCGAGACGGGGGCAACAGCTCTTTAGCCCCAGGCCTGTCGGAACAGCCAGGTTTTGAGGGCTTTGCGGAAGGTCTGGAGGGTGGTGAGGGTTCGAATCTCCACGGGGAGCTCGTTCCAGAGGGTCGGAGCAGCACAGAGAAGGCCCTCCTCCGGGTGGTCGCCAGTCGACACTGGCCGGCGGATGGGATTCGGAGGAGGCCTAATCTGTGGGATCTAATCGGTCTGGCGGAGGTGATCGGCAGCAGGCGGTCTCTCAAGTGCCCAGGTCCAATACCATGCTTGTTAAGGAGTGTTTAATGCAGAGAGGAACCGTGGCTTGCTAACGTGGCAAGAGTTGGCTTGGCGAGGGCATCAGCTCAAGTGTGGTTGCCCATCTCTTATCCAGGGTGTGTCCTTCTCCTCTTTTCCGGGTGGTGCATGTAAAAGAGGCGGAGTTTTGAGTAGGCATCTTGACTTTTCAAAAACTCTCTCGCGGGCTGCCCAAGCCTCTATTGGAACAGAAGGAACAACTCTGCAGCTCTAGAGGGATAGAAAGGATAACAGGATGGGTTCTCAGAGGATCATGGTGGTGCAGTGGTTAGAGAGCAGTATTGCAGGCTAATTCTGCCTACTGCCAGCAGTTTGATCCTGAATGGCTCAAGGCTGCCTTAGCTTTCCATCCTTCTGAGGTGGGTCAAATGAGGACCCAGATTGTTGGGGGCGAGAGGTTGACTCTGTAAACCGCTTAGAGAGGGCTGTGAAGCGGGATATAAGTCTAGGTGCTGCTATCTTCCTTCCTTCCCAGTGGTTAAGAATGCAGTATTGCAAGCTAACTTTGCCCACTGCCAGAAGTTCGATTCTGACCAACTCAAAGTTGACTCAGCCTTCCGTCCTTCCGAGATTAATAAAATGAGGACCCAGATTGTTGGGGGGCAAGAGGCTGACTCTGCAAACCACTTAGAGAGGGCTGTAAAAGCACTATGAAGCGCGTATAAGTCTATGGGCTATTGTGAAGGAAGGGAAGGAAGGAAGGAAGGAAGGAAGGAAGGAAGGAAGGAAGGAGGAGGAAGGAAGGAAGAAGGAAGGAAGGAAGGAAGATGAGTGGCAGTACAGTGGTTAGAGTGCAGTACTTCAGGCTACCTCTGCTGGCTGGGCTGCCTAAAATTTGGTAGTTCAAATCTCCCCAGGCTCAAGGTGGACTCAGCCTTCCATCCTTGGGTAAAATGAGGAGATTGTTGGGGGCAAGAGGCTGACTCTGTAAACCACTTAGAGAGGGCTGTAAAGCACCGTGAAGCGGGATATAAGTCTTAAGTGCTATTGGTATCTTCCTTCCTTCCCAGTGGTTACAATGCAGCATTGTAGGCTAACTCTGCCCACTGCCAGCAGTTCGATTCTGACTAACTCAAAGTTGATTCAGCTTTCCGTCCTTCCGAGGTGGGTAAAATGAGGACCCAGATTGTTGGGGGGCAAGAGGCTGACTCTGTAAACCGCTTAGAGGGGGCTGTAATGCATCATGAAGCGGTATATAAGTCTAAGGGCTATTGCTATCAACCCCTGGGATGAAACTTGGATGCTGACTTTAGATGTAGTTGAGTATGTTAAGACTGTTGACTGGAGGAATTCTGGGAGTTGAAGTCCACCCATCTTCAAGTTCCTGAGATCCAGAAACACTGCATTAGAAGAAGCTGAGAGAACAGACAAGGCTGCACAGAGCATTGGAAGCCTGAATCCATTCTAGGATACCTTTTTCCCCCTTACATCCAAAACAGCAATGTTTTAAACAAAACATTCATTAAGTTTATCACTTCAATAGCTGGCCTTGCACCTCAAGAGCATCTTAAAGTTTTCTTTTTAATCTGCTCCTTAGATAAGGTAAAGGTTCCCCTCGCACATATGTGCTAGTCGTTCCCGACTCTAGGGGGCGGTGCTCATCTCCGTTTCAAAGCCGAAGAGCCAGCGCTGTCCGAAGACGTCTCTGTGGTCATGTGGCCAGCATGACTCAACGCCGAAGGCGCACGGAACGCTGTTCCCTTCCCACCAAAAGTGGTTCCTATTTTTCTACTTGCATTTTTATATGCTTTCGAACTGCTCGGTTGGCAGAAGCTGGGACAAGTCACGGGAGCTCACTCCGTTACGCGACACTGGGGATTCGAACCGCTGAACTGCCGACCTTTCCGATTGACAAGCTCAGCAAATGATGAATAAAGTTGCAATGTCTATGGAGATTCTCAGTCATCCTGGTTATGGCCGTCCCAAAAGTGCTTTATTTCAAAAGGCAACCGGATTTTCTTGTTTTGTTTTCGCCTTGAAGTTCTGAAGAAGCTTGTTGGATGAGAAGCGAAACGTTTTGAAGGGAAAACCAAAACCAAATCCAAGGAAGTTTAGTTGCCTTTTGGAAAAGCTCCCTTGGGACATAAAGCCGAATAGAACCGTTTGCAAACGAACCTTTGTTCCGCATCCTCCAACAGATTTTTTTAAAGCGCATTGTCCTCATCGCCCATCAAGCATCATCTCCATATGCCAAAGGGAGCCTCTTTCATCTCATCTCCCTAAATGAGATTTGTCCGTGAAAGGTTAGCCCATCTTCCTGTCCTAATTAGAAACCCCATCCAGCCAATTATCTCAATTATTGCACATTAGGAAAGATCCAAATTCCCCCCAAGGGACACAGGGATGTTTCTTCAAAAACCTCCAGCTCGCTCCAGATGGGTTTAAAAAAAAAAAGGCGTTATCAAAATTATATCCGCATCAACTTTAAGGTTCGATATGTCATCGGACAGTTCAGTTCCGGGAGACAAAATGTAAGGCGGCCCCTTCAAGGGACTCCGGATTTTTTTTTAATTGAGCGAATAAACTGACAAGACATCCGAATGTCGGCTGATAAGACCGCATGGGTGCGTTGAAAGGAATTACGTGGTTTTAAAAAAGGGGGATGGAAGTCAGAAATCCAGTTTCAGTTAAGCAAACTCAACTTGGACATCACAAAGATTAAAGATTGGACAAGAAGAATTGGGCTGCCATTTGTCCGAAAAGTTTTGCCATCACTGGTGTAAGGTCTTCTGTTTGGTGAGTTGGACTAATAGATGACCTATAAGGTCCTGTTAATCTATATCTATATCTAAAGGAAAAATCTGATGACTATCCCAATCTTTTCATCCAAGATTTGCGCTGGGCGATCGGCTCCAATCCCAAATTGTCAACCTGCTGAAGAATAACCAAGAAATAACCTTCCTTCTCATCACAGTTGTTGGCCTTCCAGAAATATAATATGTTTTGGCTCTGCCAAAGTTGTGTTTAACTTCAAAGGAAGCGGGCAATTTGTTTCAGATCAACAGGATGTTGAAGCTGCTTAAAATCAAAATAAGGTTGGACAGCCCGAAGAATTGGGGAAGCTTTCCATGCTAACAGGGAGAAAAAAAAGTTAACTTCATTTTATTCAGACACGAATAGGTTGCTCTTCTCTTCCTTTTGTCAGTGAGATCTGCTGAAAGAACAGAAGCTTTTAAATTTTCCTTTCTCCCCTTCCAGCTGGTCCCAGCCGGGTTTATGAGGCATCAAAGGCATTTGGAAAGGACACAGATGTTCCAGGATGATGCGCAAACGAAAAGCCAACATGCTCCTTGGAGTCTCCTTCTACGGTTCCCCCCCCCCCCCAATCTGCCCTGCTGACTCAGGCCGAGAAGAATGGGAACCGAAGACATCTGGCCAGGGCCAGGCTGCAGATGTGGGGCAGGAGGGATCCAGATGTGCAAATACCAGTTAGGGGTTCCCCCCCCCGAAGGGAAAAGTTGAACGGGGGTGGGGAGAGGAGGGGGGTTGGGCTTGCTGAAGCCACTACACCCACAAGCCAAGGACCCATTGCAGAGAGTCCTCTACTTATAACCGTTAGAGGAAACCCCCCCCCTTTGCTCTCTTTCTCCGCGAGGAGGAAGGAAGGGGACCCTTAAGAGTGAGGTGCAAAGGTGGGGAGGGGGCTCTTTTGCAGCGAGGGGGCAGGTACTGGGGCTGGGGGGGGGAAGAGCTCCGAGACTTTGCAAGTTGCCCCTTCCAGCTTGTGGGGGGCGCTTTTTGGGGGCTCCAGCCGGGAAAATCCAAGAACGAGCCAAGAAGCAAAAAAAAAAAAAAAGCCAGAGAGTACGCCAGCAGGGGACACGCGGGTGTGCATGCACGCTCATGCACCCATGCACGCGCATGCACTGGGTCCCTGATGCAATTCTCGGGAATTGCAGGATCTGCAGGGTTGCTCGGCCTGGCAAGGGAGGGGAGGGCTGGGAAATGCTTCCTGGGACCCCTCCCCTGTTCTACCGGCGCTCCGAGGGACCATCGCGGGCGGGGAAGCCTCGAGCCCCGGGGAGAAACCAGCGCCGCCGCCCCCCCACCCAAAGCCCCGCGGTCCAGGCGCCAAAGAAAGCGGTCTTGCGATTCCCTGCCGCGTCGCCTAGGGGGGCGGCAGAGAGGCGCTTTTGGCCGCCGCCGCCGCCGCCGCCGCGCGCCGTTCTAGCAGTCGAGGCGTGTCGTCATCAGCGGGCGCCTCAAGCGCTGCGCGGCGACGGGCAGCCCCGGCGGGTGAGTTGCTGGGGGAGCGGATGGAAGGGAGGGGGCGGTTTCCATAGCAACCCCTTCTTTCACCCCCACATCTGGACTCCTGGGCCTCGCAACCCCCCTCCCGCCCCACATCTGGGGCTGGGGCTTTTAATCATGTTCTTGGCTTTCTAGGGTATCTTTTCCATGGTAAGTTTAAAAACTGAATGGCGGAATTGATGGTTGTGTGTCCGTGTCCGTGTGAATTATATGCGTGTGTGTGTGTATAAATTATGTTTGTGTGTGTGTAAATTGTATATCTGTATAAATTGTGTGTGTGTATAAATTATGTGTGTGTGTATAAATTGTGTGTGTATAAATTGTTTGTGTATGTGTATAACTTGTTTGTGTGTATAAATTGTGTGTGTGTATAAATTGTGTATAAATTGTATAAATTGTGTGTGTATAAATTGTGTGTGTGTATAAATATTTTGTGTATGTGTATAAATTGTGTGTGTATATTGTATGTGTATAAATTGTGTGTGTGTATAAATTGTGTGTGTGTATAAATTGTATAAATTGTGTGTGTATAATTGTTTGTGTATGTGTATAACTTGTTTGTGTGTATAAATTGTGTGTGTATAAATTGTGTATAAATTGTATAAATTGTGTGTGTATAAATTGTGTGTGTGTATAAATTATGTTGTGTATGTGTATAAATTGTGTGTGATAAATTGTATGTGTGTATAAATTGTGTGTGTGTATAAATTGTGTATAAATTGTATAAATTGTGTGTGTATAAATTGTTTGTGTATGTGTATAACTTGTTTGGTGTGTATAAATTGTGTGTGGTATAAATTGTGTATAATTGTATAAATTGTGTGTGTATAAATTGTGTGTGTGTATAAAGTATGTTTGTGTATGTGTATAAATTGTGTGTGTATAAATTGTATGTGTGTATAATTGTGTGTTATAAATTGTGTGTGTGTATAAATTGTATAAATTGTGTGTGTATAAATTGTGTGTGTGTATAAATTGTGTATAAATTGTATAAATTGTGTGTGTATAAATTGTGTGTGTGTATAAATTATGTTTGTGTATGTGTATAAATTGTGTGTGTATAAATTGTATGTGTGTATAAATTGTGTGTGTATAAATTGTGTGTGTATAAATTGTGTGTGTATAAATTGTATAAATTGTGTGTGTATAAATTGTATAAATTGTGTGTGTATAAATTGTGTGTGTATAAATTGTGTGTGTATAAATTGTATAAATTGGTGTGTGTATAAATTGTGTGTATAAATTGTGTGTGTGGTATCCCCCTATCTATCTATCTATCTATCTATCTATCTAATCTATCTATCTATCTATCTATCTATCTATCTATATATCTATCTATCTATCTATCTATCTATCTATCCCATCAATTCCCCCATTCAATTTTTAATACACTAGATACACTAGAAAGTCAAGAACATGATTTCATGATTTTATATATATAATTTTCCCCCTCCCCTCAGCACTTTCCTCTTCTTCCAGAGCTTTGATGCGCATGGTGAGTTTGTGAGCCGGAAAAATGACAACTCAGGTAAGGACCAGGCACCGTCATCAGCCAGTCGTGTTATTTCACACGTGTTATTTTAAGGAAAGAGGATTGAGGGGCTGATTGGTTGCTGTGTTTTTTCCCCCCTTTCAGTATAGCATCCTCTTCAAGCAAGAACAAGGTAAGGAAATCCTGCCTTTCTAAATTGTGTTTGGTGTGTTTGCTTTTTAAGGAGTTAACCTGGTGGCAAAGAGGGGAGGCCCATAAATGTAATAAAAATGAATGAATAAAACATAAATAAGGTGGCAGGTGCAGAAAGTTCACAGATGGAACAGGGATATATCTTGCTTTGAAATATATTCCATTTATTGAAAACATTTATATATATATTAAATATATTTATTAAGAACACACACACATATATGTATTCCGTTAACATTTATATGTATTCTATTAACATTTATATATTATTCTATTTATTAAGAACATTTATATGGCTGCCCAACTTGCTTACGGTGACTCTGGGGGGTTTACAGCGATAGATAAAACTGCAATAATCCCCATCGCCTTGGCAACAATCAAAAACTAATCACTTGAGGGCCTCTATATCATCCTGGGGTGCCCAGATCCACTGGCAAATCTTTCAAAAGCCTATCAAGTAGGGAGCCAATCTTACTTTCTTGGGGATGATGTTCCCACAGGCAGGGACCCACCATGGAGAAGGCCCTTCTTCTTGTCCCCTCCAGATGGACCTCCTTCATGGGCCCCATGTCATGTGGGGAGGGTCAAGCCAGCTTTGCTTTTCACAGGTAGAAGGGTGGTCCACCAGACTACCCGGGTGATGGGGAAGGGTCAGGATCCCAAAAGCATCGGATCACCAAAGCCTGGCATTCTCTTGTGGAAGGTTTTTCTGATTTCATGCTGGTGAGGCTGACTCTGCTCTGTGGGACTTGCTTCTTGGAAGAGGCTAACGCAATCGTCCTTTTTTCCCCTCTCTCTCTCTCTTAGCGCACGACGATGCAATTTGGTCGGTTGCTTGGGGCAAAAACAGAAACGACGGCTCGGAGACCGTAATCTCAGGCTCTCTGGATGATCTGGTGAAAGTCTGGAAATGGTAAATTCCAGGAGGTTTTCTAAAAAAATGCCATGTAGTATTGTAATTGTAATTTAATAAATTTATATGCCGCCCAATCCCGTAGGACTCCGGGCGGCTTACAAAAACAAGACTGAAAGATAAAAAGTTAAAAATAGGGAGAGAGGACTCTTCTGAAATGCTTTCTTTTTGTTTCTCCAAGGAATGAGGAGAAGCTGGACCTCAAGTGGACTTTAGAAGGCCATCAGCTGGGTGTCGTTTCTGTGGACATCAGTCATACAGGCACCGTTGCTGCGTCCAGCGTTAGATGCTCACATCCGCATTTGGGACTTGGACACTGGCAAGCAGATCAGGTCAATCGATGCTGGGCCAGGTAATGCTTCACCCATCCCTGATGATGATCAAAGGCCCATCCATTTTAATTAGTAGATGAAAGAGGAGAGCTGCCTTTTGTTGCCGTGGCTGTTCTGTTGTTTTTTTTTTAAAATTATTTATAAGTAAATATAAAGAGGACCATAAATATTCTGTGGAGATTCCCAGTCCTCCAGGTCACAGTTGTCCCAAAGGTGCTTTATCCAAAGAGGCAACTGGACTTTCTTGGGTTTTTTTTTCTTCCTTTGAAAAATTTCACTTCTAATCCAAGAAGTTTCCCCAGTTCTGAAAAAAAGAACAAAAAAAGTCCAGTTGCCTTTTGGGGGGAAAATAAAACACCTTTGGGGCATGTATTCACAGTGTACATTGAAACAAGAATAGAATAGAATAGAACAGAATAGAATAGAACAGAACAGAACATATTGGAATGAAGAATAGAATAGAACAGAACATATTGGAATGAAGAATAGAATAGAACAGAACAGAATAGAACAGAACATATTGGAATGAAGAATAGAATAGAACAGAACAGAATAAATATTGGAATGAAGAATAGAATAGAATGGAATCCTTTATTGGCCAAGTGTGATTGGACACACAAGGAATTTGTCTTTGGTGCAGATGCTCTCAGGGTACATAACACAGAATAAATATTGGAATGAAGAATAGAATAGAAGAGAGAAACACACAGAACAGAACAATAAATATTGGAATGAAGAATAGAATAGAACAGAACACAACAGAACAGAACAATATATTGGAATGAAGAATAGAATAGAATAGAATTTTATTGGCCAAGTGTGTGGACACACAAGGAATTTGTCTTTGGTGCAGATGCTCTCAGTGTACACAAAGAAAAATAAAATAGAATACATTCATCAAGAATCATAAGATACAACACTTAAGTGATAATCATAGGTTATTAATATCAAATGGTACTAGGAAACAATAAAAACAATATAAGTTGAAAGATAAAAGCAACATGTGTGGAGAGATAAGTGTGGAGCGATAGATAGTATGAAGGAAGAGGAGAATAATAGTCATACATTCTCATACGTACAACCTCATAGCCCAGATCCAGTTAAAAACACCAATCAATACTGGGCCTGAAAACAGCTTTACTAATTCCTGTTTGCTTATTCAGAATATTATTTGCTTCCTTGCCAGACCTGCATGCAAATATTGCATAACAAAAATAAATGTACTTATTACTCGCTATCTCAGAGTTCTCTCCGCTTCCTCCGCTGTAGTGGACGCTTGGTCGGGCTTTTTCTCCGACTCCCAGTATGTGGCGACCGGAAGCCACATTGGGAAAGAACATATTTGGCGTGGAGACGGGAAAAAAGGAATATTCCTTGGACACTCGAGGGAAATTCATCCTCAGCATCGCTTACGTAAGATGCTTGTCTTGTCTTTTAATAATAGCAATAGCAGTTAGACTTATATACCGCTTCATAGGGCTTTCAGCCCTCTCTAAGCGGTTTACAGAGTCAGCATATCGCCCCCAACAACAATCCAGGTCCTCATTTTACCCACCTCAGGAGGATGGAAGGCTGAGTCAACCCTGAGCTGGTGAGATTTGAACAGCCGAACTGCAGAACTGCAGTCAGCTGAAGTAGCCTGCAGTGCTGCATTTAACCACTGCGCCACCTCGGCTCTTATAAGCATATATAAGCATATATTGTCACCTGTTGCCATCACTCCCACTCTGCAAGATCGTCCCAGAAACTTTGCGCTGAATTATCACGGTTTTAGCAGCAAGGCCCAAGGGGGGAAGAGAGAGGGACGGTTGGGGTGTGTGTGTGTCAGTGCTGTAAAACAATTTCCAAATAAATCCGTCCTCTTTTCCCTCACAACTGGGGCATGTCCTTTTAAGAGAGATAAATAAATTGATAATGCAGGTTTTTTTGTTCTTTGGGACCAGGGTATATAATCTACAATTAGAATCCAGAAACGTTCAAAAGGCGTTTTGAAGGCATCACTCCAGTGATATTTTTGTCAACCATCAATCCAGCTCCCCCTCCCTCCCCTAGTGGGTTTTATAGATGTATCTCCACTGCTTCCTTCCCACTGGATGTAGCAGCGCATTCTAAACCAGGACAGGTGTATTTTGTGCTTTTCATAGATCCACCACTGCTTTGTCTTTCACCGAAATCCTTCCTAAAGTCCCATGTGCTGATTAGATAGGCAGCATCCATACTTACCTTATCCTGCTATGTTGTGTGATCCCAGGTTTAGGTGGGACTCATTTCTCTTCTGCATTCTAGCTGGTAGGTGCATTCACAGAACACACTTCATAGGTGGTGACTTCACCCGTTTCAGCCACCTGAACAATATGAACTGCGAATAATTCTGTCTGGCTTTTCAAGCTTACTAAACCAAAATGTCAAGTCGCCAAATTTCACCTCCTGTAAACGCAAAAGGGTGAATAGCAGTGTGTGGTGTGAATATTGGCTTCTTGTGGTGTAGGGGGAGAAGGGGGTCAGTACTGGTTTCTGATTGTTTTAGAGTCCAGATGGAAAATACCTAGCCAGTGGAGCGATCGATGGGATTATCAATATTTTTGATATTGCAACCGGGAAACTTGTCCACACGCTGGAAGGTGAGATTTGGAATTCCTGATGTATCTATATATCTATATCTATATATCATATATCATCTATCTATCTATCTATCTATCTATCTATCTATCTATCTATCATCTATCTATCTATCTATCTATCTATCACTATCTATCATCTTTGCCAGCAGGATCTTCCCCTGGCAAACATTTTTGGGAATAGTTCAACCGATTTATAGAGCAAGGTGCAAATTACATTTCAAGCAGCCAAAGACACGAAGTGATTCTCTCTTCTTCTCCAGGTCACGCCATGCCTATCCGTTCCTTGACGTTTTCTCCAGACTCTCAGCTGCTTGTTACAGCATCAGATGATGGCTACATCAAGATATACGATGTGTGAGTGATGCCTTTGCTGCACCCACTTATCTACTGCTTCGGTTCCCTTCTCTGGAAGTGCTCCCGCCCGCTCTATTCCCCATTATCTCCTTTGAATTTCGGCTTCCAACTCCCGAATTTTCTCAATCCAAGCAATTAAAGACTCCTGAAACGGGAATGTGTCTCTTTCCTATCCCAGAAGTCTAACTGTAGTTACAAGCTGTCATTGATAGCTTGTTAGTTTGAACTGTCTGTTCTTACCTCTTTTACTACAAGTATCTTGGGATTTTGTGGGCGTTCTGTGCAACGCATTCCGAAAATCGTTTTAAGATGTTTTCTTAACCCAGAATCTTGTTTTCTGAATTAACAGACAGCATGCCAACTTGGCGGGCACTCTGAGTGGCCATGGATTGGGTATTAAATGTAGCCTTTTGCCCTGATGATACCCATTTTGTTTCCAGGTGAGTAGAATGCTATAATCTATCCACAATTGTAACAGATTTTGGAGAGGGAATGAAGGAAAGACGGAGAGGAGTGGGGAGTGAAGGAAGGTGAGGAAAGAACAGAAGGTACAAAGACAGATGGAGGAAGGAGCGGGAGGAGGGAAAGAGAAAAGAGATAGAGGGAAGGAAGGGGGGAGAAGGAAGATGGGGGAAAAGGATGAAAGGAAGATGGGAGGGAATAGGGAAAGGAAATAAAAGGAGAAGATAGGAGGATGAAAGGACGGATGGAATAAATGGGGAGAAATAGTAGGGAAAGAGAAAATAAAAGGGGGAAAAGGTAGGAAGATGAGGAAAGGAAGAAAGATAGAGGAATAGGAAGAAGGAAAGAGGAAATGAGGAAGGAGAGAAGGATGGGGAAGGAAGGGAAGGAATTTCTCTAAAAGTGGCTTTTGCTAGATTTATCACGCACGTCTACCGAGCAGTGAACTTTTAATTGTACAAAAGGCAGATAAAAATCTAATCCATAAATATTTTCGAAGAGCAGTAAACAATTGCCGCAGGACACCTATAGAATTAAGCGAGCCGATCCTTTCTTTAAAAAATTATTCCAGCTCGTCAGACAAAACGGTCAAAGTCTGGGACGTGCCTTCCAGGACCTGCGCCCACACCTTCTTCGACCACCAAGACCAGGTAGGGAGATCACAAGCCGGAGATGCTCTTCGGGGCAGCCCATCATCATCATCCCCGGCGGTCCTTCTTTCTAACTCGCTGGGCCTCTTTCTCTCCCGCCCGTAGGTCTGGGGCGTGCAGTACAACGGGAACGGCTCAAAAATCGTCTCCGTTGGGGACGATCAGGAAATCCACGTTTACGATTGTCCCGTATAAGAGTTCCGCTTGCGACAGCTACAGTCTCGGTTGCCCGAAAGTATTTTGATATTCTTTTTTTAAACAAAAAACAGTCAAGAAAAATCTTAATAGAGGGAAATCTGAAAAATATTTAGGTTTTTTTAAAAATTATTTTAAAGCTAAATAAACCCTTGCTGTGGAATCTGGGCAGCGATTCGGTCTTTTCCTCTCAGCCGCTGTGGGTTGTTTTGTAGAACCGCAATACTGCATTCCATATTGGTGCCGATCCGTCTGAACCAATGAACGTCTCTACACCTGATCTCATAACGCTAAGCAGAATCGGGGCCCGTTCCTTTAGTGTTGGCTGGGTGGCCTCCACAACTGGGAAGCCACGACAATCCTGGTGGTGTTCCTGCCGAGCAAAACCCTGCAACGTCCCCTGGGTTCTGTAGCTTTATCGTTTCTTTGCTGTGAGGGATTTCGATGTGGAATACCGGTAGCCCAACTATTTTCCGTTGCTAATCGAGACAGCCAAGTGAATTTTACAACCTGTCTTGCCACAGTCATTAAGTGAATCACTGCAGTTGTTAGGTTAGCCACACCAGTTGTTAAGCGAATCTGGCTTTGTCGACTTCGCTTGTCAGAAGGTTGCAAAAGGGGATGATGTGATCCTGAGACATTGCGACTATCGTGAGTCAGTTGCCAGTCACCCAAAGCTTGATCACACAGCCATGGGGGACGCTGCAAATTACTAAGTGTCAAAAATTGTTAAGTCACTTGAGTGCTGTTGTAACTTTGGTCACTAAATGAGCTGTTGTAAGTCGAGGACTACCTGTATGAAGGTAAAGGTTCCCCTCGCACAGATGTGCTAGTCGTTCCTGACTCTAGGGGGCGGTGCTCATCTCCATTTCAAAGCCGAAGAGCCAGCGCTGTCCGAAGACGCCTCCGTGGTCATGTGGCCAGCACGACTCAATGCCAAAGGCGCACGGAACGCTCCTCCCTTCCCACCAAAGGTGGTTCCTATTTTTCTACTTGCATTTTTTACCTGCTTTCGAACTGCTGGGTTGGCAGAAGCCGAGACAAGGAATGAGAGCTCCCTCTGTTACGCGGCACTAGGGATTCGAACCGCCAAACTGCTGACCTTTCTGACCGGCAAGCTCAGCGTCTTAGCCACCGCGTCCCCATGTATGAAGGACCCCTCTCCAAACTCTTTCCGTCAGGTTCCCTGTTAGTAGTAGTGGCACAGTTCCCATCCAGAGCAACCAACCACTCAGGATTCAGGCCAGAAAAATGGTCCTGATATTTTATTTGATAAAATACCTATTAAATAATCTAGGATGTGGAGACCGTCTTGTTAAGGTGAAGTGGCAACGTTTCAAGTTTTAACCACCGCTGGGGAAACCTTGACATGCACGTTTCTCAAAAACGCTCACTTCTGGTTTAATAATCCCCTGCCAACATTCTTCGTAGCCCTGGAGAGCCAGAAAAACCACAGGATTGGGACAGTTAGGGTTAAATTGGGGAGGGGGGGGGGAAGGAAGGCTTATTTATATCAAACAGCAACAGCACATTCGGTGTTTCAAGTTACACAGATCCATTTCTTTCTTTTTTTTAACAACACGAACACATAAATATGAAACAGAACTAATATACAGCTGTTCGTCGTGCCGAACTTGATAAACGGGAGCCCGGCGATGGTTCCTCGCATTCAGTCCATGCGCCCAGACCCCGCTTGGTTCACGAGGTCTGGCACTGGACCCCCGTCCTCGGGCCTTCCTCGTCCTCTTCGTAGGCTTCACCGTGGTTTCGGTAAGTTCGTTCTTTGGGGTCGAATTCGACCAGGTCGACTTGATCCATGTCTTCGGAAACCATCACTTCCTCCCGGGGAGGCAGCAGAGCTTCTAAGAGAGGGAGCTGATCGTTGGAAAGCCAGTGATGCTCGGGGAAGGCAACCTGGGGGAGAAAAGGGGGAGAATTCGAACTCGAGTCAAGCGTGGCCAGAATTGCCCCAGGCCTGACTCGTTTGGGCCAAGCCGTAATCGGTTCAGTTTTATGGAAGAAACCTTGAAGCGGGTGGATTCGCTTGCCTGAAATGGTGTAGGACAGTGATGGTGAACCTTTTGGGCACCAAGAACCCAAAGTGGAACATGTGCATATGTGTGCATGCCGGAAACCCAAAGACCAACCGGCTGATGCCGGTTGACTTGAGAGACCGCCTCCTGCCGATTACCTCCCTTCGACCAATTAGATCGCACAGACTGGGCCTCCTCCGAATTCCATCTGCCAGTCAATGTCGACTGGCGACTACACGGAGGAGAGCCTTTTCTGTTGCAGCTCCGACCCTGTGGAACGATCTCCCCGTTGAGATTCGTACCCTCACCACCATCCAGACCTTCCGCGCAGCCCTCAAGATCTGGCTCTCCCAGCAGGCCTGGGGATAGGTTTCCAAGTTACCCGCCCGAGTGTTGATTGCTGAATGAAAGTTGTGTTTTATTATTTTTTCTTTGTTCACATTTTGTTTTGTCTTTTGATACTGCACCCCCTTCCCTTGTGATTGTAAGCTGCCCTGAGTCCCCTCAGGGAAAAGGGCGGCCTATAAATTTTAATAAATGAAATGAAATGAAATGAAATGATGCGCACATACCTATTTTTTTGGCATGTACTGTTTTCAGGCTATTTCTGGGCCGTTTTTGGGCTTGAAAACGGCCCGAAAAACCATCTATTTTTTAAACCAGAAGAGCAGACATAGGTTTGCCATCACGGGTGTAGGATCTCCTGCTTGAGCATGGGGCTGGACTAGAAGACCTCCAAGGTCCCTTCCAGCTTCTATTCTGATTTTGAATTCAGGCTAACCCCCCCCACACACACACAAACAAGCAGCTCAGAGATTCATCACGATGTACAAACTCCATCGCTGATCATTCGACTCTTAATCTGGTAAATACGCGGCTGCTGTTTATAGCTTTTCTTCACCGCGATCGAAAACCCTCATGTTTCCTCCCCAAAGCCGAGCCCGGCAGGGCTTCACAGCAGGCCCAGATAATTCAAGGCACCAACCCCCAAACTTTAGTTGCTAATTATCAGCCCACCCTCCGTCCCTGCGTTAAAGAATCCTTGCTCACCAGAAACTGGATGATTAAAGAACCTTTTTCCAAGGGAGATTTATAAATCGGCATCCCTTCGTTTACGATGCTCTTAATGTCTCCGTGCTTGATCACTTCACCTGTTGGAAGAGCCAGGGTTACACCGGGTCTAAAACGTAAATGCAGCTCAACATTTACGCACAAACGCAGCCCAACGAAGGGGCCGAGCCCACCTGGTTTGGAGGATATTAAAAGGACCCTGTCATCCAGCGTCTCCACGGTCTTCTTGAAGCCGCACAAGGCCTCCGTCAGCTGGATTTTCATTTTCATCACTAGGTCGTTGCTCTCCTCTGATATACAGAGTGGTCTTTCTGATCCAGGACAATAATGACGTCTCCCGGTTCTAGGTCAGGTTCCTGATCACCTTCTCCGTGAAAGACAAGTTTCTGGCCATCTTTCATACCTAGAAAACAGAAGAGAAAACAAACTGTGTCCAGAGGACGATGGAAGGACTCCCTGGAGACACATGAACACCTGAAGAACAACAAGGGATCCACTTCAAATCAACTGACTCAACTGCCACTATGGGGAGAAGGGTTGTGTGTGTGTGGAGGTGGTGGGGGAATGTCTTGATCACAAGCGAGATATTTCTGTGCAATGTTCTTCCAATGATCAGGATTTTTGATGCAATTGCAACGGAGCACCTTCACACTCTTAGAATAGAGTAACAGAGTAGGAAGGGACCTTGGAGGTCTTCTAATCCAACCCCCTGCCTGGGCAGGAAACCCTACACCACTTCAGATAAATGGTTATCCAACCTCTTCTTAAAGACTTCCAGTGTTGGAGCATTCACAACTTCTGGAGGCAATTTCTGTTCCCCTGATTAATTGTTCTAACTGTCAGGAAATTCCTTAGTTCTAGGTTGCTTCTCTCCTTGATTAGTTTCCACCCATTGCTTCTTGTCCTGCCCTCAGGTGCTTTGGAGAATAGTTTGACTCCCTCTTCTTTGGGGCAGCCCCTGAGATATTGGAAGACTACTATCATGTCTCCCCTGGTCTCTCTTTTCATTAAACTAGACCTACCCAGTTCCTGCAACCGTTCTTTATATGTTTTAGCCTCCAGTCCCCTAATCCTCTTTCTTGCTCTTCTCTGCACTCTTTCCAGAGTCTCCACATCTTTTCTACATCAATACAATACAATAGCAGAGTTGGAGGGACCTTGGAGGTCTTCTAGTCCAACCCCTGCCTAGGCAGGAAACCCTATACCATTTCAGACAAATGGTTATCCAACATCTTCTTAAGAACTTCCAGTGTTGGGGCATTCACAACTCCTGGAGGCAAGTTGTTCCACTGATTAATTGTTCTCACTGTCAAGAAATTTCTCCTCAGTTCTAAGTTGCTTCCCTCCTTGATTTAGTTTCCACCCATTGCTTCGTGTCCTGCCCTCAGGTGCCTTGGAGAATAGCTTGACTCCCACTTCTTTGGGGGAACCCCTGAGATATTGGAAGGCTGCTATCATGTCTCTTTCATTAAACTAGACATGCCCAGTTCCCAGTTTTATTCATACATTCGTCTGTGTTTGCAAGTGAGGATGCAAAAGAACCGAAGGTTACGTTTGCCTGTCTGCATGTTACAACCCTAACCTTAAATTCAGGGACCTGCGGTTGAACAGGAATTGAGGGGAGCCTGCTTGGCATACACCAACCATTACTACGAGGAACCCAAATTTGGTTCTGAGGAGCGCCAAAAACGGCCTTTCGCGACAATAGGTGCAGTTTTGCCACTTTAAAAGTTTACTTCTCACAGAACAGCGAGACCAAAATGAGGCAGGGGCTGCTGGGATTCAAAAGCCCCCCGTACTTAAGGAGACAAAGATTTTAGCCTCTGAGGTTCGCTACAATAACTGGGCTCTACAGCTGTCTCCCACACACACCCCTGGCCACATTCTCTTCACCTTTATCGATGTGGATTTCGATGATTTTCTTCTCTCTAACCACCTTGTTGCCGCTGCAGTTGGTACACCTGTCCTTGGGGTTTATCCGTTCCCTTGGCCTTTGCAGTCCGGACACACGGTCTGGATCTGTTGCACCATGCCGGGCCCAATCTGCTGGACCAACACCTGAACGCCTCGCCCTTTGCAGGTGGGGCATTTTTCTACGGCCCCCTTTTCCCACCGTAACCTTGGAAAAAGAAGAAAAAAAACACACACGGATATAAAAATGGGTTTTGTTCGGCTCTCCTAATTGAATGCTGATGAATAGGGTTTCCAGCAGTCCCCTCTGTGTGAACGGGATTAAGTCTGCGTTAGAGCTAAAATTCAGGGGAGACAGACCTGCATTTCAGTCGATACACAGTTACTGTACTTTTCGGAGTATAGCATGCACTTTTTCCTCCCTAAAAGTGGGTGAAAATTGTGGTGTCTTATACACGGGATGTTGCCGAATCCCCGCCAACTCCACAGTGCTGAATGGGCGATGCTAGCGGTGAACAGGCTGTGGCAAACAGGCCATGCTGACAGCAAATGGGCAGCAGCGAATCAGCCACACCAAACAGGCCAGGTGAATACTGAATGGATGCTGGGAGGCAAAGGCAGGTTCCCTCCCACTTTCCTTCCCCCAAAAGGTAGGTGAGTCTTATACTCTGAAAAATATGGTATGCCTCTTCGTAAAACTAGGGATATTTATACATTCTGAAAAAAAAAAACTAAGAAAATTGCCTTATTTGGCCTATCAAGTTTGACCAAAGTATTAAGCAAAACTTATCCATTTACTTTCAATTTATGATATTTGCAAATGGTTCTGAAAAGCTGTGTGTGTGGAATCCTCTTGTTAAGAGGACGGTACGAAATTTCCCAAACCGGAGGAGCTCTCGCAAAGAAGATTAGGGTCTACTTTCTAAACAGATGTTTTTTTTGTTAATGCTTCTCTAATGGCAACGTTCTGTTACTACGCTAGTTTTACTGAGGCCTCTGAAAAAGCTGGATTCTTTTCAGAGGAAAAAATATATATTAATATCCCAGCAGATTTCATTTGCCGTGTTAGATCAAGGCAGCATCCGCGAGATGAATCTTAACACAAATATAGACCAATGATCTATTCCTGTGGTTGGATTAAACGTCTCTGGCGAGTCACAGCGCCACAAAACCTGCTTAACTTGAAAGACAGCTGGTGTCTTAAAATGTTCTGTATGGAATGGTCAGCATTTTCGGTCAAGGAGGCAAGAGCAGTTCGTAAAATCCCTGAGAAGGGGCCAGCTTTTGTACTCAATTCTTTAGCCATCTGAGAAATTATTTACCTTTGCACTTGTCACAGATAACGTTCTTCTGAAGGGCCAGTTTCCTTGTGGCTCCCATGTACAAGTCTTCCAGAGTGATGCTCAACTGATGGACCACATTCTTACCTGATTAAAACATAAGTGCAGACAATTAACAATAGCCAAGGTGCATTTCAGATTTTCCAGCAGAGCTACCGGTGCCCCAAACAAGGCAGCCCCCACCCTTTGCAGAAAAGTTAGGCAATGAAAACCATTGCCCCATGGCTAATGTTGCAATAAAATTTATCTCCCGGATTATTTCTCCAAAGCAGTGCATTCACTCGTCTGGTTGATCATTTCTCAAGCAGAACTGAAACTGCAAAACTCATGTCTGATTCCACCTTTTTCTGGGGAACTCATTAACATGGGAAAAGTACCCAGAATTTTCAACGTCCAGACAGAAAACCAAACTGCCATGATTTTATTATAGCGGGGATTCTTGGCAATTTTATGAGTTGTGGTCAAGCTGTCTGAGGAATCCCGAGAGTTGAAGTCCACAAGTCCTAAAATTGCCATGGTTGGAGACCCTTGTATTAGAATATTTAGCTTTGCAATTCTCTCCCCTGCAAACCACTTGGGCTCTGAATAAGTCATCTGTATTGAAGCGTGATCAACATTTGCTCAAAAAAAAAAATAAAGTACCTTTCCCCCCCAAAAGAGGCTGAAAACCTGGGTACACTGAATACAGCATTTCTGGCCTCCCAAAACCCTGCCCCCTTCATCAAAATGGCAGTGCAGAGCCTTTAGGAGGCTTTCAGAGAGCTCTGGGGGCTGGGGAGGGCAAAAATGAGCGAAAAATGGGCAAAAAAATGTTTTTTGCTCAATTTTGCCCCCCAGCCCCAAAAGCACTCGATAAGCCTCCTAAAGGCTATGCATGCCCCTTTTTTGTGCAAAAAATGGGCCGTTTTCACGAAAACGGGCGTTTTAGGGAGGTCTGCAGAGTGCAAAAGCTTTTTTTTTTTAATTGCCTCTTCAAAACCTTGGTGCATCTTATACTCCGATGCGTCTTATACTCTGAAAAACATGGTACTTTTTTCTGCGTGGTTATTGACATAGAACGTGTTATAACCTCTCCAGTTTCCCCCCAAGGCTTGAACGGAAACGAGGCCACTTTAAAACACAAGCCCCTACCTCTCCTTTCTCGATTCATCCGGCCAGCGCCGCCAAAGAACATGTCGAAGATGTCCATGGGCGAAGAGAAATTGCCGCCGCTCACGCTGCCTTCCTTAATGGCTTGTTCGCCACCTTGGTCATAGAGATCTCGCCTCTTCGGATCCGACAGGACCTCGTAGGCCTGGGAAATGAGCTTAAACTAAGAGAGAGAGAAAAAGACCCTCTGAATAACTGGCTGGCACACAGGGAAAGCTCACCTTTTAAAAAAAAAAACGTCTGAACCTCTAGCCATGAGAATAGCACCATCCACATTGCAGATTTTTAAAAGGTGTAGATCTCAAGCTCCCTAGCTTTCCTAAAGGTGCCCGATTTTTGGTGCTCAGAGCTCCTCTGGCTATGCCTGCTGAAAACGTGAGTTAATACCCCTCAATTTTCCAGGGGAAAATATATATAGAGCGGCTTAAATAATGGCTTAAATGCCAAGGGAATCTTGCTTGCACCCCCCTCTGAAATGTTAAAACACAGCTCCAAACCAGAACTGTGACATTTTAGAGGGGGGTCCCTTCTGCCTGGTTTCGGAGGGTCCAGAGTGAGGGTTTTTCATATTAAGTGAATACTCATTTGGAAGCTTCTTGCAAGCCAGCATGACAAATAAAAGAGATGGGTAACAGATTCCGGTGCTTACGTCAAAAACATCTGGAAGATCTGTGACTGTCCACCTCCAGCTAAGCGCATGTGTGCGCAGTTGTGTGCTTGCGTCTACATCTGTTTGCAGAGATACCCAGGAGGTGATTAGAGAGACAGTACTTCAGTGCAGACTTTTGAGTGGACAATAACGGACCAAGGAACAGGCTGAGTTTTCCTTTACTTTCTCCATTTATTTGTGCCGCACAAAATGAAGCCATGGGCTCCTGTTCCTCAACTTTGAAGACAACGGTGTTAACACCAGTTTTCTCCTATAGCAAATACTCTAATGGCATCTGAACATAGTTAAGTCCTCCAATGTCCCCTCCTTCGCATCCTTTCCCTCTTGGGTCTGCTTCTTAGTTACAGGGAAGAGCCTAGTAGGAATCTCGTCATTGGTCAAGGGAAGCCTCTCGGGATTTAAATTTCCCCAGTTTCTGTTGCATTCCACGTCTCCTGTTGTGATATCAGTAGCTAGAAACAAATCAGTAAGTGTGAAGATATATGCACAAGTTTGCTCCCGTGGAGCATCAGCCAAAGACACTTTTTGCTAACGTGGGAAATGTGTTGCTTGGTAGGAAAGACTGATTCGTAGGAGAATGATTCGCCTGGAGAAGATCCAAATTGCATCTATTTTTCTCTAATGCAATCACCACTAGTATATATAAATATATTGGCAGAATTGAATTTTCAGTCCAGTACCAGTGCCTGTACCTTAAATTGAAAATTCAGTCCTGCCAACTTGGCCATTTCTGTAAATGGAAACATCAAATTCACTTACTCCAAAGTGGAAGATGTTCCTTTTTCTGGCTGCAATAATGTTTTATCTGCTCCTGTTTCTCTATATGAAATGTCACTGCTGCTATAGCTATAAATATACTATCCAACTGGACAGTGGATTTAATCAAGTTACGATTATTATCCTCTGCACTTGCTTAATGCAATGGCCCTGGATATACAATGATTTTAATTTGGGATTAAAAAAATGTTTGAAGTATTTCAGGTTGGCCCGTTATCAACCCTTTGGATCCCACCTCAAAAGCGTGGGATTAATGTATATACATCATCATCATCATCCAAGACTATTAAGCCAACCTGTTCTTATGCAATGTTGAGTGGGATTTGTATTACAGGAAACACATTCCTACATGAGGAAAACTTAGAAGAACGGCTAAAGCAGTTCCATGAAATAGCTTTCATCTTCCCAGCCTCAAAGCAACTATTCCCTTTTCAAAGTTTCCATCGGGCATTGTTAGGATTCTTGGATACCCGTTTTTGGAGTATAAGACGCACCAAGATTTTGAAAAGGTAAATTAAAAAAAAAAGTTTTTGCACTCTGCTGACCTCCCAAATCCTCTGCACGCCTCATTTTTTGTGAAAAACGGGCATGCTGAGAGCTCCTGGGGGCTAGGGCAAAAACGAGCAAATAATGGCCCATTTTTTGCCAAAAACAGGGCATAGATAGGATTTTTGGAGGCTTGTGGAGTGTTCCTGGGGGGCTGTGGGGCAAAAATAAGCAAAACCTGGCCCATTTTTTTGCTCATTTTTTCCCTCCCCAGCCTCCAAGAACACTCTACAAGCCTCCCAAAGCCTCTGCACATCTATTTTTGCAAAGGGGGGCAGGGTTTCGGGAGGCCAAACATGCTGTATTCAGTGTATAAGACACACCCAGATTTTCACCCTCTTTTGGGGAAAAAAGGTACATCTTATACTCCGAAAAATATGGTAATAAACATGCCGGCATTTCCTTCAAATTTGGCGTGTCCACCCAGGAAAAGACTGAATTCAACGCTTTTGCATTACGCACCTTGGCTCAAAAATAAACTCTCTTGAATTCAGCGGGACTATTTCTGAGTTATGTACGCTATGAACTGCAGCCTCTGACGGGACAGGTAATGCAGCTTTGCATCACGGCCCAGGCGTGCACCGCAGGCTGTGATCACAAAGGCTGCTACCCGTGTTACAGCAAAACCGCAGTCAACCACTGTTTTACTTATACTCCAAAGAAACTGGATGTTGTGTCTGGCACTCGAGCCAAGTACCAAATGCGTCTCTACCGTACAAAAAATGTTTCCTGCCAAAAGTACAAACAAACTCCCATTTCCAGACAGGAAGGCCATTTTAATCAGTGCTGAAATGAAAATATGCACATGTGACACGTTTGATAGATTTATTCATTTGAAATTAACACGTTTTTTCCTCGTACAGAAATGTTGCAAGTGTGGTTGCTTAAAAACACCCCCCCCCCTCAATTGTTTTGTGACCCAACATCAGCATGTTAAAGACTCGCTTTCTAGCTGAAACTAAAAGTTCATGCATAACTTATGCATACATCAATTAACTTTTCCCCTCTACAGTGCGTTGCCAGTGCGAAGCTTAAAAACATGTTGTTCGTATTTGTTGCTTTTCCGCCAGTCCTTTTAGATATAAATCAGACTCTCGAACATATGAAACAAATGAAAAAGACTCTTTTAAACCTACTGGATATTTTGAACCAGGTTCCCAGGTAAAATTGTAATGCTGGCTGCACCCATTATTTAAAAAATAATTACTTGAGAGACCGCCTGCTGCCAATTACCTCCCAAAGACCCATTAGATCACGCAGGGCTGGCTTCCTCCGGGTTCCGTCTACCAGCCAATGCCATCTGGCTACCACCCGGGGGAGGGCCTTCTCTGTGGCAGCTCCGGCCCTCTGGAACGAACTCCCCGCAGAGATTCGGACCCTCACCTCTCTCCAGGCCTTCCGAAAAGCCGTCAAAACCTGGCTGTGCCGGCAGGCCTGGGGTTGATGAGTTCCCCTCCCCCCTCGACTTGTGTGGCTGTGAGATTCTTGGCTATTTTAACTACTTGTATTGTATTCTGTGTTCCCTTTCCCCTTTGAGTTGTTCGCCGCCCTGAGTCCCTCCCGGAATAGGGCGGCATATAAATAAAACAAATCTCAATAATTACGCTCTGCTTTTCTGTCAAATGTAAAGCTCAACAGTCTGGTAAGGATAATTGCCTAATAGGACAAGATTATTTTCAGGCAGTTAGGATGTCTTAGGAAAGCCCTCCAGGTCTCAATTAAGGATGTACTCCAACTCCCATCGGAACCAACCTGGTTGACCTCTCATCAGAAGCAACGGTTACATTTCCTGATACACGCCAAGTCCTCAAAACTTACTGTTTGGGAGTTTGATTTCTGTCGCTAAAGCAGTCATAGAATGAGACTGCATAGCTTAAGAGGCAGAAGCCAGCAGGAGGTTGCAAATCGGATTTGCCTACCAACTGCAATGGACACTGCTGAAAACTGCTGTCACTTGTCAGCGCAATCACACGATGTCGCACGTTACAACTGCTTCAGTTGCTGGACATTCTATGGACTACACAAGGCAAGAATCGGGTTAGAGGGGGCTGATTGTCCTATGCAATCTGTCGAACAGAGGTCCATCCTGAAAGCACCAATACCAATTTTAGGGCGCTCTGAGCTTGGTTGTCTTGCAAAAGTTTCATGGCCCAACTGGGTCAAATCATCAGTATGCTACAGCCCTGGACACTGATGATGTTACCTAGTTGGGTCATAAAATGCCTGCAAGAAAACTGTAGCCCCACCGTCCAATCCCGAGCTACAGATATTCTCTTCCATAGGCAGCAATTTTTTGGGGTGAACTCTTGCGTCTCCTTACTACAAATATAGTCGGTCGATTGTACGGATTACACGGCAAAGGCACATTTGGGTCCTGGATGCCAAAGACGACCCCAAAGTGTCTGTCCCCATCTAACTTCAGCTCATACCCGCTCGCCCTCGCTGGGGTTCTTGTCAGGATGGTACTTCAATGCTAACTTGCGGTAGGCACGCTTAATTTCATCGGAGGTGGCGTTGGGTTTCACTCCCAGAGTGTCGTAATAACCGGTTTCCTTCACCATGGTTGCCTAAGAGAGGGCGAGAGAAACAAAAGAAACAAACCATTCACTTCATGCCTCGGCTCCAATATTTCAAATTCAATATTCTTTTTGTTTATTGGAAGGGAATTTTTCCCTTGGTTCACAAACAAAACCCTAGTTTTCTGTGACGGTCTAGATCGGGAGAGATCCAACTTTGGCACCTTTTGGATTTCATGCTGTCTGGGGAATTCTGGGAGTTGAAGGCCACAGGTCTTCGAGTTGCCAAGGTTGGACACCCACAGGAAAACCCGCATTCTGTATTTTCTTTAAGCAACCTTCAACAAATTAACAATTCCTTGCATAAATAACCATCCCTTAATGAGTGGCCTCTTTTCCTTGTTGTGAAACATGTTATGCATTGTTCCCGGGGGGAAAAAGCCAGCTTGCTCATCTCAAATGCTTATCTTGCTGTTGAAATTGGGGAGAAAAAAACCATCCTGACCTGGATGCCTAAAAGCAAAAAATGAGCAACTTTTGGCGTGGGGATGTGTGGACAGTGAGAAGTCTTGCATTTATGGCTCCATTATTTCATAAACTTGACTCACAAACTAAATCGCACAATAATCAGCCAGGGCAGCATATGCACACCACACTTAAAACTCTTTTTATTTATACCTCACATTATTTTTAAAAATTGCTCAAGGCAGCAAAGATACCCAATACTTCTATTTTCCCCACAACAAGGCCATGGAAAATGACAGGTGCACAGCATTTCAGCCCAAGGAACAGTCAGAAGCTTATAATAACTAGTTATGCACCAATTTAGAACTTAGAATAACTTTATTGTCCCTTTGAATGTACCCTAATCAAGCATACATTAAAAGGAAACTTTTGTTACATACAGCTCTCAAAGGGTCACCACCTCCAATATACCCTACATAAACATGACAAATTCAAAATTATGCATATGCCCACATATATTATAGACACAGAGAAACAACAGCTCTAGTTCGGATGGTACTACATGCGCATGGTGAGAAAAAGAAATCTTGCAAGTTTAGCAGATGGATGGCATAGAGAACAAAGCGGGTTAGAGAATCAGGTAGTCCTGCTAGAAATATTTCGAAATCAACATTGTGTAACCCCCCCCCCAAAAAAAATCTGTATTGTTTTTGATCAGCTACAGTTTATCACAATACACGTAGCTCTCTTGATTCCAAATCAGTGTAATACCAGATGGGCTGCAGATAACTTAATAAATGATAATAAAACCAGCTCCTTTCCAGCCGCTGCACCCGAAGCTTTAAAAACAGATTAGGAATAATCTGCTTTTTCCAGGGAGCCTCTTCACTTTTTCCTGGCTTTCCCCTCGTCTTCCTAAAAACCCCAAATTCATCCAATGGGACTAGGATGGATGAGGAATTTTTCATCACTCACCTTCTGCCTCTTGAAAAAGCACCTTTGGGATGTTACCAAAAATATTTGGGATATTTTATCAGCCGAAAGTGACTGGACTTTCACCTGTCAAAAATGAGGTAGGGTCTCCTGCTTGGGCAGTTGGGGGGGGGGGGGGTGTTGGGACTAGATGACCTACAAGGTCCCTTCCAATTCTGTTAATCTCGATTTTTGGGGGTTTTCTCCCAATTCTGGATGTATTATTAATATTGCAGCCTGGTCCCATTAGTATTCTTGTCCTTCCAATGAAAGGTCTCCTAGGACTTTTTTTTGGTGTGTTTTGGTGGTGTGTTTTGGTGTGTGTTTTGGTGTGTGTGTGTGTGTGTGTCTTTCAGATGGGGGGGGAACCATTCAAACCCCCCCCCCCCGAAATTGCAATTCTGGCCAAAAAGGAAAACCCCCCTCCAATTTATATCAATATAACTGACTTTTCTGTCTGCTCGTCCCCTCCCTGAGAGCTTTACAACTCCCATGATCCCCAGCCAGAGCTCAAAATTTTAAAATAAAATAAAAAAAAATTTCCGTTTGGACTACAATACCCATGTTCCCAGTGCACAACCCCCAGCTCCTTGGGTCTACAAACCCCCATCATCCACAGCCGCCCGCCCACACCCCGGCTACAAGTGGAACCGCATCCTTTTCCCCCCACCATCACCCCCTACATTGAAGGGAGAGAGGGCGGATGATGGGATTTGTAGTCCAAGGTTCCACCTGCGCCCCCCCCCCCCCCAAAAAAAATGCCATGATTCCGTGGATGCGACGTCCTTCTCGCCCTCCGGAGCTTCTCCTGCCCGGGCGACGATCACGGGCAGCCGCCTCCCCCCCCGCGTCTCACCTTACTTAGCCCGCCCGGGCGACGCGCGGCTCCACCGGTCCGCGATTCTCTCGATCCTGGCGCGGCGGCTGCGGCGCTTTTATAGGCGCCGCCGCGAACTTTCTGGAACGCCGCCGCCGTGACGTCACGGCCAGACTCTAGAAACGTCTGGACGGAGCCTCGGCGGCCGGCGGGAGGCGGCCAATCGGCGCGCGGTGGGGGAACTGAGGAGGCGGGGCCGAGAGCAAGCGCGGCCACGCCCTCCTCGCCAACTCTTCGCCCGCTCGTCGCCAGGAAAAAAGCCCGCCTGAGTTACGCCGCCGGCGTAAAGTGGAGT
Source organism: Thamnophis elegans (assembly GCF_009769535.1). NCBI lineage: Eukaryota > Metazoa > Chordata > Lepidosauria > Squamata > Natricidae > Thamnophis > Thamnophis elegans. The sequence continues at coordinate 2,622,443 of NC_045556.1, read as the reverse complement.
GGGGGGGGGGGAAACAAATGGCGCTGCGGCCGCGTCAAAAGCCGTTTCGCTACGCTAGTGGCGTAGGGCCGCCTCAGTGCTCCTGGGGAGACTTTTCCTCAAGAAATCTTTTAAAATTCTGATATATATATATATATGTGTTGTTTTTTTTACAGACAATCCAGGCGAGGGCTGTTCCCCTGAGTGATCCCATCCAGGGCCTTAAGGTTGAAGGAGGGACTCAGGCGATACCCAATTTGCCCAGCCTGGCCAACCTCGCAGGGCTGTCTTGAACAAAAGTAGCAGCCTGCTTGGAGCTCTTCAATGCAATGCAAAAACAGAGCCCCAAATAATAAGAACAACAACATGGAACGCCTCCCCAACAAAGAGATATATTTTTTTAAAAGGAATTGGATCCAATTGCACGGGGCGCTTCTGGATGCAGTCTGCAATTGCCGTCGTTAAGCGAGGACCTAGTGACCGTAACTTATGGCTTCCTGCTGGCTTCCCCGTCGACTTTGCAAGAATTTGGGAGACTGCAATTATGTGAGCCAGTGCAAGGCAATGTCAGAACTCCAAGGAGCCATTCTAAGTCCTCCTTCAAAGCCACCTGAACGAACGACTGAATGGATGGTCATAAACCGAGGACTGCCTGTATATTAGACCGACCTCATCCAGGACAGATCTAATTTTGGGGAATCTAGTTTCCTCCTTGAGGATACAAACTACAGGACCACCAAAACTGGCAGGGCATCCTGCTCCAAATAAACCATCAGCCACTCCTCCCCCCCTAACCTCTGCCGGCATTGATGATGGTGCCAAGCTGGGTAATGAGATGCTTACAAACCAACCACTAACCGCAGCGCTGTCAACCTCAAGTGTCCAATATTCCCTTCTGTTGTGGCCCAGCAGGAGCCGTTGGAGCTGCCACCAGACTCCGACAGCGAGGGGCCCGAGGAGTCGGCTCTGGAGGATGTGGAGGACCCTGGACAGGGTTCCGACTCTGAGGGCTGGTTGGCCACCAGGAGGCACCTGAGCCTTGGACCAGTGGGGAGGAGACAAGGGAGAGTGATCCGGATGCCAGTAGTGAGTTGTTCCTGGATGCACGCCATCGAAGAGCTACTAGGCGTCAGGAACAATTACGCAATTACAGGAGGTGATTGTACTCAGCTGGTGGTCATTAGGCTCCTCTCCAGACTATAAAAAGACTGTTGTGCACACGCCCCTCTTGCAGAAGTCAACGCATTGACTAAAGAGAACTCTTGTAACTAACTTGGCAGGCTGGATTGCTGCCAAGGTTTGTCTGAGTTGCTGCCAAGGTCCTTATCTGTTTGTTATGCTTGGTTTTCAGCCACCGAGGTTTTGGTTACTTGCTATTAAAGTACATTCCAGTTAAGCTTGTCTCGGCTTTCGTTACTAGACGGAGGAGGGGATCAGAACACCCTTCTATTGGGAGAAACCTTGCATGCCCCCCCCCAAGCTTTTATTCTAGAATCTGCAATTGCTTTATGAAGAAAATGGGATAATTATAAAAATGGAAAGAAACAGAGGAATTAGAAAGGAAAGTGCATGAAAGAAATGATAATTTTGCCTTACTGCGTAGCCACCCGCTTCTTTGGCTTCCTCGTTCTCCGTGGGACCCTCGCTAGTCTTTTTGTCCTCTGCGTTGGACTCCTTATTTTTTTTCTCTTCATTGGACTGATCTTTGGATTTCTTATCTTCCGATGACGACTGCCCAGCATTTTTTTTATCGTCTTTGGACTCCATGACTTCTGTTTAGGCATAAAAGTGGAGGAAAGACACAGAGGTTAGAAGAAGCGAAGCCAAGGGTTGTGTGGATTCACGAAGGAAGGTCAACGATCTCGAGATGTTGGCTACCTTGGTGCGTGTGGAAATCTGCTCCGGTTTTTAAGTGGAATGCGGAGCTTGGAGCTGCGGTTTCCATCTTGACTTTTTTTTGATTCCACCCCCATGGATGGCCGTTAACTTATTTTTAATTTAACCCATTTTAATTAGGTTTTTTGTTTGTTTGTTTATTGGATTTATATGCCGCCCTTCTCCCAAAGGACTCAGGGCGGCGTACAACATTAAAAAAAAAACACATATTACAAAAGTTAAAAAAAAAATTAGAGTATCCAAAAAACAAACCCAATTAAGATTAACAATAACATTTAAAAAATTCGATTAAAATTAACAATAATCATCATTTATTTTGTTCAGGGCAGGCTGGCTTGCTGGAAAAGCCAACTTTTTAGGGCGCGTCGGAAAGACCGGAGGTCAGGGATTATACGAAGCTCCGGGGGCAGCTCATTCCAGAGGGAAGGGGCTCCCACAGAGAAGGCTCTCCCCCTGGGGGTCGCTAGTCGACACTGTCTGGCTGACGGCACCCTGAGGAGGCCAACGCTGTGGGATCGCACTGGACGGTGGGAGGCTACCGGTGGCAATAGGTGGTCTCGCAGGTATCCTGGGCCTAAGCCATGGAGTGCTTTAGAGGTCATAATTAGTACCTTGAATCGCACCCGGAAGACAACCGGCAACCAGTGCAGGCCACCTAAAAGGGGTGTAACATGGGAGCACCTAGCTACCCCCATGATAACTCGCGCAGCCCCATTCTGGACCAGCTGAAGCCTCCGGGTGCACTTCAAGGGCAGCCCCATGTAGAGAGCGTTACAGTAGTCCAGGCGAGAAAGGACGAGGGCATGAGTGACTGTGCACAGAGCATCCCGATCCAGGAAGGGGCGCAACTGACGTACCAGGTGAACCTGGTAAAAGGCCCCCCTGGTCACGGCCGTCAGGTGTTCTTCTAAACTAAGCCGCATATCCAGGAGGACCCCCAGATTGCGGGACCTCTCTGAGGGGGCTAAAATTTCTCCCCCTATCATCAAAGATGGAACAAGATGCACAAATCAGGGTGACGGAAACCACAGCCACTCCGTCTTGGAGGGATTGAGCTTGAGCCTGTTCAAGCAACGACACTTAACAGCCCTTCCCTGTCATTTTGGCAAGGCACTTACCTGCATTGAATGCGCCAATTCATCTAAGGAGTGAAATGCTGGAAGACATTTCGGCCAACCTGGGAAGCAGAAGATGGAACAGTGTTGATCATTGAGGAGAGGCTGCTTCCGAAGAAAAGAAGCTGAGAAGATTCATCCTTCCACCGAGTAACCCATCAGAGAATTTTCCATCTATTTTTTTTCTCTCTAGCCAACTGTCAAACGGAATTCATGGAATGTTGCTATCCTTGGTCATTATTGTTGCTTAGAAACACTCTTTTCCCCCCCAACTCCTGCTGGTCTGATTTTCCTCTTCCTTCCATCATAGCGTTGAACAATTCAAACTTCAGATAGTCCACAAACTTTTCTGGGATTCTTCAAACTCCCTTTGATGGCCAGAAATGACCTGGTGCTTCATTCCACTTTTTGGGATAATCCAGAACTGGAAATGTACACCTCAAAAGAAGCTTAGCACAATCACAAAAATAATTTAATATCAATTTTTTAATACACGCCACCGTCGAGTAATTTTACAACAACGACCATCCTGGTATCATTTCAGCAGAGTTTATTTAAGGCCGAGGAAAAATAACATTGAAAAAAATGCTATTCTTTTTCTTCTTAATAAAAAGCAGCCTTTTTGCATTGGAAGCCCCCCTCCCCCCCAAAAAAAAACCCTCCTTGTCAATCTCACCCCAAAATTAGATGCGGCCAGTAGCCTTTAAAAAGCAGCTCATCTTTGTGTCATCAAATCGTAGTTTGTACATTGGCTGAAGGGCACGGATGCAGTTTTTGGAAGAAGGAACTCTATTTTTGTATGTTATTACAATTGACTAGTTTCTAAAATGGAGAAGAATGATAAAGAGTATTGATGCTTTTAACTTTGGTGCTGGGGAAGACTTTTGAGAATATCCCAAAGGTGCTTTTTGTTTCATTTCTCATCCAAGAGCTGAAGAAGCTTCTTGGATGAGAAGCAAAATGTCTTAAAGGGGGGGAAAAAAAGTCTGATTGTGTCTTGGAAAAGCACCTTTGGGACAGCCATGACCTGAATGATGGACAATCTCCATTCACTTTTGAGAATACCAAAGATGAACCATTGGATCAACCAACCCGGAATATTTACTCAAGGGTCATATGACCAGGTTCAAATTATCCTGTTTTGAACGTATTAAGTGAAGACGCCATTCTCTGTAAGAGCTTCGGATGTTGGGAGAGATGGAAGAAAGTAGAAGGCGGCGGCAACCAGAAGCAAGATGGTGGGACTATATAATGGTGATGGGGAGACACTTGGAAGGCTGGAAAGACCAAGATGGGACGGATCATCATGGAGAAAATATAGATATGTGTTCTGTTCCCCCCTTCTCCGCTCGTTAACAGATGACAGGCAGACAAACGTAAAAGGAACTCACTTTATCAGTTCTCGGCTCAGACTGGCTGCGAGCCCAAAAATAAACATAAACAAAGTCTCTGACGAGATAACAGAATAGCAAACAAAAACTCTTACAAAGCAATGCACTTCTCCAAGTGTCTCCTTGAATCAGGGTTACAGAAAGCCAATCACTTCTCCAAGTGTCTTTCAAATAAACCACGACCAATGATCAATGAATGTGGCATGCACGAATGAACGTTGACTCCTGCCACCAGAGCTTGGCACCATCCGTCCTTTTATCACCAGAAGACCCCACTTACGAGCCCCAGCTGCATTGTCAATCTTGCATCCCGAAAAGACTCACAGGAGACGTCTGCTGAGTCACAACAGATATGTGACCTCTAGGAATCAACACTGACTTAATGAGATTTTCACATGATTAGCAGCAAACAGGAGGAAACCAGAACGAAAGGTATAGGACCAGGTTACCTGCATGCTATTTAATATGATTTCATTTGATTTCTTTACCTATTTTGATTTATGTATCTATCTGGGACTTCAACGCTTCCAGTGGGGCCGTTTTCCAGGTCCCTCCACCAAGGGAGGTGAGTTCGGATCTAGAAGAGAAAGGGCTTTTTCTGTGGTGGCCCCCTCATTGATAGAAATCCCTCCCCAGAAAGGCTCAACAGGCAGCCTCACTATTGCAGCATGTCCCTAGGCTTTGAGCAAGCAAAGCATGTAGTAATCAATAGAATGAGGGACATGGAGTTCCAAGAAGAACTAAATAGGTTGCCTCTCCACAGTAGGGACAGAATCAAACAGGGTGTGTGGGAATCGGCAAGATATCTAAATGACCTGATCTCCCCAAAACAAAGAATAGCTTTCTTCATAGCCAGGTTTAACACTCTTCCTTCAGCACTCCTCCAGGGCAGGTGTAAGAGAACACCTATAGCAGAACACGTTTGTATATGTGGTAAAGGAGAAGTGGAAGATAATTCACACGTTCTATTACACTGCGAGCTATACAGAGCTTGTAGGTCTGCACATTTTCTCCCCTTGTTAGAGAGATTGCCAGGGAGGGCAGACAATTTTTATCTAGGCTTTCTCCTCCAGGACACTAACCGGGTTACCACGTCTGCAGTGGCAAAGTTCTGTGCTGCTGCAATGTCCATAAGAAAAAAATTGGCTACAGAAGTATAGTTGTCATCTGGTACCAATTATCTGGACATATCTCTAACAATCTTTGGACCATTGCATTTACTCCTATACTTAACAGCGTTGCACCCAGGTAAACCAGGAAGTGACCCGAACAATCTGAGAACATGTATGTTATTTTCCACTTTTAGCGTCAATACTTTTTAATTATATCTTAATGTCAGTACTTTTTAACATAGTGTAAAAACTAATGTGTATTGCTGGTCTTTGACCGTAATAAAGATCTTACTTACTTACTTAATCACTATTGCAGCAATTGGGTCCCAGATAAAGGCCCCTTTATTCCCCTTCCCCCCTCCCTCGTTATTATATTTGGCTTTTTATTTGTATTGCCTGGTCGTTGCTGAATCCGTAGGGTGTTTTCATCCTGCATTTTATCTGTCTAGGTTTTCATTCCCAATGTTTTCCTTACACTGTTTCATTGCAAACCAACCTGAGAGCTTCAGATATGGGGTGGTTTAAAGTTTGAATGAATGAATGAATGAATGAATGAATGAATGAATGAATGAATGAATGAATGAATGAAATAAAAAAAAGAAAGAAAGAAAAGGAAAGAAAGAAAGAAAGAAATTGTTATCTGTGCAATGGGGAAATCAAAATACCGAAAGCTGAATCCTGATTTCATAATCAATTACACGGGCATTTGATATAACGCGGTTGTCGAAGTCCTTTTGTAACCACGTTGTCGGTTTTTGCCAGAAATGTAACTTCCTCCAGGGTCTACATCCATGACTCTGCCACTTCCAGTCCTCCCTTTGTGCCAAGGGGAATGTCTGATCACACACGTCATTGAGATTCTTCTCACGGAGGAAGAAAAAAGCACCGAATGAAAGGAAAGTTTGTCCTTGCTGAACCACGAAGGAGTTTCTCCGCAAGTTGACCAGGAGAAGCTTTGGACACCCTCCTCCGATCTATCTCGCTGCGTGTCTGGTCAAGTTGACGCCCGTTGGATTCTTAACTAAAACCAGCACTTTGTGACTCCGGACTTCAATAAGAGTTGATGCCACTCTGCTTGTCTCTAAAGAATTGGGTCAGTTTGACGGGTTTTCTGAAGAAATAACTGCAGGAGGACAAAAGTGGACCGGAAATAAAGTAATCAGGTAAAATAATGCCTGGGAAATTGCTTTTCTTTCTTGAAAGATGGAGGCTGCATTGTACAGGTGCTTGTTTAGAAATAAGGATGTCAGGACTGTAACACATCAAACCAATAATAGCTTTTTGGAAGAAAAAAAATTCAAAAGACTTGGGAAAAGTTTTGACCCACATTTTCTTTGGTTGCGTTTAACTGGGGCAGCAAGAAAGTTTTGTCCTTCTTGAATGGCAACTTTTTGAGTTGTCTTTTGACAAATTGAACATAAAATAATTCAATGGGCTAAAATATAGGAATGCATGAATGTGTTTTCTATAAAAGTAGGAAAAGTTGGGCTGAAACAGGGGCAGGGCGGGGGTGGGAGGGAAGCTGGATTCTGAAATAGAGAATAAGTGCAGCTTTTTTTTTGGAAAGGAAACGACGTTCCAAAAAAGATACAGAGTTGTAATACTTGCTATTGGGGAAAAAAATAGATTTTTAAAAAATATTCTTTTGTTTGCAAAGAATAAATTCCCTTGTGAAAAAAGAGAGTAGATGCTGAGGTGCTAAAATGTTTTATCTATAGAACTTGCTTGAGAGAATATTGTTCTATGTTTCTAGCCTGCTTTAGATAAAAATATTGCCCCTTGCGATTTGTCTTCTGAGAACTCTGAACCTCTGCAAGCTATTAGCCACTGGAATTTTAAAGGGAGTTTTAAAATCTCCTTCCTTCCACAGAAATTTGTCAGAAGCCCAGAGCGTCTGAAAAGATTCTGGAATGAGTCTGGAAAAAGATTCAGGTAAGTGAATATCGGGATGAATTTGAATTGGTTTATTTGTGATACATTGAAGCAGACAGAAGATGGAATGGAATCTACTTTTGGGACAATGATTCATGAGTTTCTTTCTACCTTGCATATTGCAAAGGCTCCCTTAGTGCTCTAAACCTGGTTGTTTTCCTTGCAGACGTTTCATTACCAAACTAGGTAACATCATCAGTGCCAGAAGTGAATGGGGATCTTGCATTTCCTTCTAGCACTGGTGATGTTACTTAGTTGGGTAATTCAACATCTACAGAAAAAACAACCAAGCTCAGGGAGACCTTGAACTACGACCTTGAACTACGAATATTCTCGTTTATTAGCTCCTGCTCTCTTCTATAAATCAGTAAAATCAAAATCCTCCTGGCTGTAGGATTATGATATAGAAAGATTGAAAGAAAACAAGTTGTAAAGGAAAGAGGAAATCCAGAAAAATGCCGTCTTTTATCTTCCTCACAAATACCTATTTGGTCCCAATGGAAAAAGAAGAGCCAACACAGCTAGACTTTAGAGGGTTTTTTTTCCATCTCCAGATACTGTCACTGAATAATCTGCTCTTGTTTCCTAGCTCTTCTCTGGACCACATCAGCGGACGGGCAGGTAAAGCTGCGAAGGGACCCCACCTGCTCACAAGCGCCAATAACAATTCACCAGATGTTCCTAGACTCTCTAGAGAAATACAAGTCCCTCAACGCGTTAGCCAGCAAAAAGGAGGGGAAATGGGAAAAAATTACTTTTGCGGAGTATTACCGCCTCTCTCGGAAAGCAGCCAAGAGCTTCCTGAAGGTAAACTTTGGGTTTTTATAGTGTAGCCTTCATTTTCATTGTACAAAATAAATACCCAATACCCACTGCGTAGTCTTTGGGATGACTGAGACTTATTTAAGTGAGTGCCCGTATGCGTGAAATTTTATCTTTATTATTCAGAATGATCTAAACTGTTGCATTTTTGCAACATTTCTTATAAAGAATAATACTTCAGCAGGAATCCTGTGGCAGCCTCTGACCTAACAAACTTTTGGCATATACCACTTTTCTGTTTTTCTCCTTCCTCTCCTTTTTCTCCTCCTCCTCCTCCTCCTCCTCCTATTTTGCAAATTGTGGGCCGACTGCCTTTTGAGCAACTGCAAAGATATTCAAGCCCTGATAATTTGGTCCTTCCCGTCCTCATGAAGCCACAGCTGATTTGATAAGTGAAGACAGCCACCAATGTTCTTCTTTTTATTTTGACTAAGTGAGGCAAGTATTGTTCAAACAGCAAGATAATCGCAAAGGGTTGGGAAAAGCAACAACAGCAGCTAAAATCAGAGAAACAGCCAGAAAGTTGGCGTGGGATAAGGATTCGGTGCTAAATGACCTAGAAATTATGCATGCCAAGCTAAATGAGAAAGGGGAGGAGGGGGGAGAAATTAGCAAAGTTCACATCTGGGGGGTGCGGGGAAGACTTCCTCTTTCTTTCCAACAATGTTGACTGTATTGTTCCTTTTTTTCCCCCCTCAAGCTCGGCCTTGAACGATTCCACAGTGTTGCGATTCTGGGTTTTAATTCTACAGAGTGGTTCATTTTGGCAGTAGGAGCTGTATTTGCTGGGTAAGGTTGGAAACGTCCCCGTTAGGGATTTACAGAGGAAAATGCGACACAAATAAACTGGCCAGGGAAGATGGGCTGAGGTAGCTGATGGTTTAGCTGAAGCCCCCTTCTTGGCCAGCTTCAGGTGGGGAGAGCTGGAGGGGTACCAGCAGGTCCCGAGATCAACAGGTTACAAGCCATTGGGTATTTATCCCAAGCAAGCTGCATTAAATGCAAAGGATGAGTGGAAAAAAAAAATCTGCAAACTGCAGACAAGTCTTGATGCTTATATGGAATTGTCCATCAAGTTTTCATAAGCAAATTCCCACTGATTTCTTTTTAACCTCTTTTTAACCCAATATTTCCTAGGATATTTCATTTTTCTGGGAGAGGGCTGGATGATAACTTCCCACACCTCTTAGTCTAGATCTGGGTTTCTCAACTACTTGACTACTTGAAGATGTGTGAGCTTCAACTCCCAGAATTCCCCAGCCAACTGACAGAGGGGAGTTGAAGTCTACACATTCTTTCTGGACTTGGAGAGTTGGAGTCCACACTTCTTCTCGACCAAGGTTGCGAAACACTGGTTTAGATTATAGTCTAGCATTTCTGGCTAGTTTCCCATCCAAACACCAACGAGTTGCAGTCCTGCTTTTGAGATCAGCCAAGATCAGTTGGAGCCTAATTTTAAAAAAAATCCATTGTTCTCCTATAATTGTCATAAGCCCTAGGAAATATTAACCCACTTGTATGATATGGCATGCTTGTCATTAAAAAGAAATTGTTATTTTCACTCAACAACAGTGGCATTGTGTCTGGGATCTACACCACCAATTCTCCAGAGGCTTGTCATTATATTGCTGATGACTCCAGAGCTAATATTGTGGTGGTGGAAAACCAGAAGCAGTTGGACAAGATAATGCAGGTAAGGAACCTGCTGATAGAATTTACACCCCCGTTTGAGAATGTCAGCTTGACTTTATTTACCTCTATTTATTTGAGAATTTATTTGCTGGGCTTCCATTTATTTGTTAAGATTTGTGTCCCACATTTTGCTGTTCTAATCAATGTCAGCTTAGAGCAGCTCATATTACAGATGTAAAGCTTATTTTGAGATCCAGTAAAATTGGCTGTGAAGGGTTACCCTGGGCTGTACTCAGTTGAAAAACAAACCCAGATTTGCATGTCACTAAGCTGGTTTGTTTACTTTTGTCTTAAGGTGTCAGGTGAAGTCAGGCATTGTGGTTAGTCAATTGAGTTTTATGGCTTAAATGTTACATCCATTTAAGCAAGCTTTACAATTCATTACAATTCATGTTTGTCTGTCTGATTTCTTTTCAGTTGAGTTGGAATGTTAATTTTTTTTGTTCTAGTATTATCCATAATAAAAATACAAAGACTTAAAAAAAAAATCTCAAACTTTACACAGATCTGGGATCGTTTACCATACTTAAAAGCTGTCGTGATGTATAAAGATCGTGTGTCTGAGAAACATCCCAATTTGTATATGGTATGTAAATTTATGCTAAATCAAGTAATTCATCCATTTTAGTTGCCTCGTTAGTTTTCATTCCATTCTTCCTTCCCATTGCTAGGATTTCTGTAAATAGTAAAAAACAGTTGCAAGAGGAAATATTAATACTTCAGCAAGACAGAAAAGGGGGAAAAAAATCTGGGGAGTGTCTGGTTGAGCCGATGCATAGTGCTTAGCCATAGTTTGTTAAATAAGCCACAATTGGCAGATTCAAACGTACAGCTAGGTTTAAAACCTGCCTTTAGAAAATAGGTTCATACATCTTACTAAGAATGACATGAACCTGGTTGATACAATTAAAGATATCTGGAATTCTAAAAACCAGAAGAAACACCCTATATCATACACCCTATTACACCATGACAACTTTAAGACCTGTGGACTTCAACTCCCAGAATTCATCTTCCAAGATTCCCCAGACAGCCATTCTGGCTGGAGAACTCTGGGAGCTGAAGTCTACAAACTTGCCAAGGTTGGATACCTGTGCTATATACTGTGCATCCTCAGCCTTTAAAATAATACTTTCCCACACATGTGAACAAAACTACAGACTTAATAAAGGCGTTATCTCAGATTAATCAGCGAAAACTTGAGACCAATTTAGCAACAGTAGTAAAACTAAGTCACCAAGCTAACTAATCCCACAGACTTTAGCTTGCTAAAAGACATCAAGAGGTGCTCTTATGAATTATGAAACGTGAAGATGGTTAAACCTCAAGCACAGTTTATTGGCTAGGAAATGATGGTCTCTGTTCCCAACATGTAAGGGTGTCCTTCCCTGCCCTTTGGAAGGACCGTATGGTAGTAATGGCGAAAGGATTTCTCCCCAGACTTGTTGACACTTCACACTTCGTCATCCTGACCAAACTGACACCGTCCTTCTTTGAAGTGTTAATGGATGTGATCCCGGTTGCCTGGGTGCTGTTTCTTGGCCAGCTCATGCGTCAGCGTCAGATTTCCAATTCTGTAGATGTTTTAGCTTTCCGTTCTAAAACTCTCCATGGATGGAGATTCACAGGAGCCTTCTTCACATGGTTCATAAGTCAATGTGTGAAATTATATGTTCTGTAGCTGCTCTCTTGTCCCAGCAATTAGACCAGTAAAACATCCTTAGATTTAGACTCTTTACTTGTTCAAGGATAGGACCAGTCCTTTGGAGACCTATCAAGAATCCTTTAGTTCTTCCCCATTGTATCTCTAATTTTCTCAATGTCCGTGTTTTTTTTAAAATTGTCGTTGGATGTAAAAAGAAGGACATTTATGCCCTCAAAGACCACATTTTAAAAAGAATGTAAAACCAAAAAGACCAGTTAGTAGTCCAGGATGTAAAATTAGGAAGGTGGGGAGACAATAATTGAACTTACAATCCTCCCACTACAAAAATCTAGTGCTGTTTTCCCTCCAAATGGTATTAATTTAGCAACTTATTTGACAGACTACATGCATCCCACATAAAATAAACAGGGGTTTTGTTTCCTGAGCCCAACTCAGAACCACAATGGAAATTCAATGGATTTACTTTGGAGCGAGCATATGCATTGCATGGCCATATCAAAATTGTATATTGGTGTATTGCAAAAGCCTTTAATGCACGAAAGATACCCAAGATTGGCTAAAATAAATGCAGGAAGATTAACAGATATATTATGACGAAGACCTGGGTATCTTAGGGACCTTCCTCTCTGTTCCCTAGATGGATGAATTCATGGAGTTGGGAAACGAAATTTCGGATGGACGACTTGATGACATCATCAACTCCCAAGAGGCAAACCAATGTTGTGTCCTGATATACACCTCTGGAACAACAGGGAAGCCCAAAGGGGTCATGCTGAGCCACGACAATGTAGGTATTTTAGCTGGGTCCATGTCAGTAAATGCTAACAATAAGAAATTAGAAACAAAAATTAAACCTCACTGCCAAAAATAATGCAAGAATACAATGATAACTGTATTACGTGATCGATTTTTGCATTGAAGATTTATTAATAATCCCCTCAAGGCCTGAAATACGATGATTAAAATCTAGATAGTAATCTACAAAAAAAATCTATTTTTTTTAGTAATCTAAAAAAAACAACAACACCAGATCTAAATGCCGAAATATCTAAAAAAATGTAGAACAAAGTTCATATTTCTTCTGGAAGTAAAAAAAGAAATAGTAGAGATTTACAGTCAGGATAACACAGACAAGTGCATTTTTAGTATAACACAACAAAGGGCCATATTTCTACTTGTCTCTAGCCAGGGCTCAAATGTGTCCTGCCAACTGCCTGGTCTTTTTGCCAGCTTGGGAGTGAAAGAGATTACTCTGTCCTTGGCTGAACTGGCATAAACCATGTTTTCTCTTTTATTCCAACGCTGCAAAGGATTCCAATCACCTTGGAAAGAGGTCAGGGGGCTGGGAAGCGAGACAACCACGGCAGAAGAGAGATTGGCCCTGGGCACAGAGAAAATTGTGCCACAGAGTTTTTGGCAGTCTCAAGGAAGGCTGGAGACCACTTCAAGTTGGCAGTGGAGGGAAGTTCCGCAGTTGTGCCCAGTGGAAGATATGTCTTTTAAGCAAGGATCTCCACCCTTGGCAACTTCGGACCTGGGTACCTGAGAGACCGCCTCCTGCCAATTACCTCCCAAAGACCGATTCGATCGCACAGGCTTGGCCTTCTCCGGGTTCCATCTGCCAGCCAATGTCGGCTGGCGATCCCCCGGGGGAGAGCCTTCTCTGTTGCTGCTCCGGCCCTCTGGAACGAGCTCCCCGTGGAGATCCGCACCCTTACCACCCTCCCGGCCTTCCGTAAAGCTACCAAGTCCTGGCTGTTCCGACAGGCTGGGGGGCTGTTGAAATATCCAGGCCCGCTTCAATTGTGAATGTTGTGCATTTTTAAATTTTTTTGTATTGTCTTATTTATTCCCCTTTCCCTGTTTTATTGTGAGCCGCCCGGAGTCCTTTGGGAGTGGGTGGCATACAAAACTAATAAAACAAACAAACAAACTTTAAGTCTTAACTATGCGCTGGCTGGGAAATTCTGGGAGTTGAAACCCACAAGTTGCCAAGGCTGGGGAAGACTGTTTTACAGAATAACAGGGTTTTGGAAGGGACCTTGGAGGTCTTCTAATCCAACCCCTGCTCAAGCAGGAGACCCTATACATTTCCAGACAAATGGCCATCCAGTCACATCTTAAAACCCCCATGGATGGATCCCCCACAACCTCTGGAGATGGTTCACAGGGCCATAAAGTTGATTTTTACCGATAGAAGAGAATATTGGTTTTCTCTTCTTGTTGATCTTCTCCAAAGAAACCTATTCATGGATAACAGAGTTGAAGTTGGAGACCTGAAATGCCTCCTTCTCTGTGCAAATCTAGCTTGCTCGGCCCGGCTATTCCTGATTTCCATGTGCAGGAAAGCTATTTTTATTGTCTCCCTCATTGTGGAAAGCATCTGCTGGCCCTCACTAGGCACCGAGGCCCCTTTTATTAAAAGATGACCTGCTCTAAACGGTGATCAGATTCTGCCCGAGGATTTGGCCACCTTGATGCTGCTTGGATGACGCAGAAGAGCATATTTGGACGCGGTGGAGACAGTATTATTTACTAAGTTGATCTCTCTCCCCCTGCTATCTCACGGCTCTCTCAGCACTTATAAAGTCGCAATAAGCACCCCAACAACGTTAAAACTACGTCTAATTTCAACAGCAAAGTCACGTTACTCAAGTAGGAGAGGAAATACCAAAAAATGCAGAAATGACCCAATACAGATAGTCCTCGAACTTACAACTGCAATTGAGTCCCACATTTCTGTGGTTAAGTGAGCTTTGCCCCATTTTATGAACTTCCTTGCCACAGTCGTTAAGCGAATCACCACAGTTGATAACCCGGTTGTTAAGTGAATCTGGCCTCCCCATTGACTTTGCTTGCCAGAAGGTTGCAAAGGGAGAAATCACATGACCTTGGGCCACAGCAAACAAAAAACACCCCCCCCCCCCCCAGATCCTTGGCTCAGGACTTTAATTCTTTGCCATTTCTTTCTTAAACCTGGGCAGATTACCTGGACCTCTGCCCACGCCAGTCAAGCAGGAGACATGCAACCAGCCGAAATCCAGCAGGAGAAGATTGTCAGTTACCTGCCACTGAGCCACATTGCTGGTCAGATGTATGACCTCTGGACTGGGATCAAGTGGGGCGAAGAGGTTTATTTCGCACAACCGGATGCCTTGAAGGTCTCTCGGCGGGGTTTGGGGGCCGAGTTTCTTTCCCATATAGTTCCGTGCATCTCCCGTAAGATGCACTCTGGACTTTTCAGAACGATAGGATGAGATATCCTTCTAGAGAAACAATAAGGGGAAAAGAGGGTGGACGTACTTCATAGGCGATAACCTGATTAATCCTTTCAGCAATTTTAATTAACCAGTCCCAATCGTGGTAAGATTAATTACCAATAGAAGAATAGAATAGAGTAGGGTAGGGTAGAATAGAATAGAATCGAATAGAATGTAGACTAGAATAAGAATGGGAATAGAATGATATAGAATAGAACAGACCAGAATAGACTAGGAATAGGAATAGAATGCAGAATAGAATAGGATAGGATAGGATAGGATAGAATAGAACAGAACAATAGAATGTAGAATAGAATTAGAATAGAATTAGAATAGAATTAGAATAGAATTAGAATAGAATTAGAATAGAATTAGAATAGAATAGAATGTAGACTAGAATAAGAATGGGAATAGAATGATATAGAATAGAACAGACCAGAATAGACTAGGAATAGGAATAGAATGCAGATAGAATAGGATAGGATAGGATAGAATAGAACAGAACAATAGAATGTAGAATAGAATTAGAATAGAATTAGAATAGAATTAGAATAGAATTAGAATAGAATTAGAATAGAATTAGAATAGAATAGAATGTAGACTAGAATAAGAATAGAATAGAATGATATAGAATAGAACAGACCAGAATAGACTAGGAATAGGAATAGAATGCAGAATAGGATAGGATAGGATAGGATAGAATAGAATAGAACAGAACAATAGAATGTAGAATAGAATTAGAATAGAATTAGAATAGAATTAGAATAGAGTAGGGTAGAGTAGGGTAGGGTAGGATAGAGTAGAGTAGAATAGAATAGAATGTAGACTAGAATAAGAATAGAATAGAATGATATAGAATAGAACAGACCAGAATAGACTAGGAATAGGAATAGAATGCAGGATAGGATAGGATAGGATAGAATAGAATAGAACAGAACAATAGAATGTAGAATAGAATTAGAATAGAATTAGAATATAATATAATAGAGTAGGGTAGAGTAGGGTAGGATAGAGTAGAGTAGAATAAGAATAGAATAGAATGATATAGAATAGAACAGACCAGAATAGACTAGGAATAGGAATAGAATGCAGGATAGGATAGGATAGGATAGAATAGAATAGAACAGAACAATAGAATGTAGAATAGAATTAGAATAGAATAGAGTAGAGTAGGGTAGGATAGAGTAGAATAGAATAGAATAGAATGTAGACTAGAATAAGAATAGAATAGAATGATATAGAATAGAACAGATCAGAATAGACTAGGAATAGGAATAAAATGCAGAATAGAATAGGATAGGATAGAATAGAACAGAACAATAGAATGTAGAGTAGAATTAGAATAGAATAGAATACGGCTAGTGCTCTCTGAGCAAGAACATTCTTGCGGATGTTTCATGATCCAACTAGGTAACAATATCAGCGTTATAAGGGAGACGAGGAGGAGGAGGGGGAATCCTTGGTGCTCCCTGAGCTTGGTTGTTTCCTTGCAGATATTTCATTACCCGTCTAGGTAACATCATCAGCGCTTGAAGGGAGTGAGTTTTGCTTTCCTCTTTATATGCAAGTATCTTGCCCTATCTGTGTTGACGGGAATGTCCTGTTGTTGACTGTTGGTAGTTCCTGGGTGCTGTTTGTTGCTTTAGAGGTGGATTAAAGTACTCTGAAGATTAAGAGTAGGTCTCGTAGGGAGGTGATATATTTTTAGAGTTTAAAAGGGCTCTCTTTGTGACATTTGCTGACCAGTGCCTAAAGGGAATGCTTTTGGGGAAATATGGGGTAGCTACAAAATGATGCCCCTCCTATCCAACCCCCTTTTAAAGCCAAGGGAGGCAGTGGCTGTGACTCCTTCATCTCCTGGTTCCACAATTTAACAAAGAGCCCCCGTGAAGGCAAGATCCTCTAGTCTGACCTGTTGACCAGGGAGTTGGCACGGAGTGGGCACCCCTGGTCTCTTGGCTCCCAACCTCCCCTCTTTTTGGCCTTCGCAGGGAAGCTTGGTTGAGGCCCTCAGAGAAGCTCTGCCCACTTCCCAAATGGGAGTGCCCCGCGTGTGGGAGAAGATGATGGAGAAGATCAAGGAGGTTTCTTCTCAGACCAGCTTGTTGAAGAGGAAGATGCTTTCTTGGGCCATGTCGGCCACTTTGGAACAAAACCTGAGCTGCTCAAATAGGTGGGTACCCACAGGGACCTGTTTTGGGCGGGGGGGAAAGGATTACCTATTTACAGACCACAAACAGAGCAAAAATAAATCCCTCATTCTGTGTTTCCCAACCTCAGATGCTTTAAGATGAGAGGACTTCCTCTCAGACATCCCACCCCCCGCCCCCAGGCGTCTTCCCCAGCCAAGTCCACTCATCTTAAAACTCTGCCTTCATTGAAGCAACACCTTCCTTAGATGTTCTGAAAGTTTCCAGAGCAGCTGCAAATCTTTGCCATCCCCAAAATTTGTGCAGGATAGCTTGCAAAGCTTCGTGGCATCCCATAACAGCCTCTTGCAAGCCACTTTATTTTCTCGGGCCCGTTCAGTGTCCTCGTCTTGGAGGATCAGATAGGCCACATACAGTGGTTGTCCGGCTGGCGAATGTATTCCTGAAACAACATCCAGGTTTGCATGAATGGGATTGTTTTGGACCACTCCAAAACTCGAGACTGGTTGGGTTGGGTTGGTTTTCCACAAGGGGGATCGAAAGGCCAAGGGAATGGACATTAACATTAAGAGCCGAGGTGGCGCAGTGGTTAAATGCAGCACTGCAGGCTACTTCAGCTGACTGCAGTTCTGCAGTTCGGCTGTTCAAATCTCACCGGCTCAAGGTTGACTCAGCCTTCCATCCTTCCGAGGTGGGTAAAAGGAGGACCCGGATTGTTGTTGGGGGCGATATGCTGACTCTGTAAACCGCTTAGAGAGGGCTGGAAGCCCTATGAAGCGGTATATAAGTCTAGCTGCTATTGCTATTGCTAACAGCTGGGAAACCTTGACCTCTGGCCGTTCAGCTTGGGGGCTAAAGACGCAGCATGGCCTTCTCCAACTCGAAGAGACGCTTGTTCGGCAGGCCGAGGCAAAGAGGCCGTCCCGGAACCAGCGAAATCTGGGGGCTGAGCAGGGGACAGAATGGATCTGCCCTCAGTGTGGAAGGGATTGCCGCTCCCGAATTGGCATTTTTAGCCACACCAGATGCTGCGTTAGGACCTTTTTCCAGAGCACGGAACCATCGTCTTTGGAGACTGAAGGATGCCAATGAAATTAGTTTAGTTTATTGACATTGCACCCAAATTAAATGAAAAGACACATCCCTCACATTCTCTACGATCGTATTGAAAACCCCCGATGTTGCATTCATGTTGCACTGTGCAGTAGAATTCAATATAGTTATTGCTCTGGGGTAGAAGCTGTTCTTCCTCCTATTGACAAAGGGACCCTCGGCTCCTCCCAATCTCACCTCCACCCCCCCTACCCTTTTTGCCTCTTTGTAGGGACTCCAAGCCCTTCTGGATGGGGCTGGTGGACTCTCTGATCCTGGCGAAGATCCGCTGGGCCCTGGGCCTTTCCAAGTGCCAGAAGCATTTCTCCGGAGCTGCCCCTCTCCCCGTGGAAGTCTCCCACTTCTTCCTTGGCCTGAACATCCCTATTTATGAAGGGTATGGGATGAGCGAAACTTCCGGTCCTTTTTGCATCTCTGGGCCACACATGTATCGACTTCACAGGTAAAGATCCGGCCCATTCTCCTTAGCAACCCCCAAAAAGAAACTTTGGGAAGTTTAGCTTGCAGGGGGTGATGGCTAGGGGCCATCTGCAAAGATAAGGGAGGGAGAATGGGATTTGTGGTGTTTTCCCTGCCATCCCTGGGTGTGGGTGTGAAATGTAGCTTCACAGAAAATTGTGGTTGCCCCGTAAGATTTCGGTCCTTTACCTCCGACTCCTGCAATTAAAGACTGCCTTTTTTTACAGCGTATTAAACTTAGTTGTCACGATGATGGAGTTTATTTGTGCTTCATAAACTGGCAAATAAAAGCATTGGTTTCATTTAGTGACTCTGTTAAGCCCACTGTGGAAAACCCATACGATATTTGGAATTCTTTGGAGACTCAAGAGCGGTGTTATAAGAGCCGAGGTGGCGCAGTGGTTAGAGTGCAGCACTGCAGGCTACTTTAGCTGACTGCAATTCTGCAGTTCGGCTGTTCAAATCTCACCGGCTCAAGGTTGACTCAGCCTTCCATCCTTCCGAGGTGGGTGAAATGAGGACCCGGATTGTTGTTGGGGGCAATATATGCTGACTCTGTAAACCGCTTAGAGAGGGCTGAAAGCCCTATGAAGCGGTATATAAGTCTAACTGCTATTGCTATTGCTATCCTCAGCAACGCGAAGAGATGTGAGCTTCAACTCCCAGAATTCCCCACACCTCTTTGTGTTGCCAAGGGTGACAAACACTGCTCAGAGGTAACATTGGAGAAAAAGGCAGACCTGCTTCCCCATATTTCTATAACCATTTCCTCTTAGGAGTATTAGATATTTTCGTGATGCATCTGGAAGCTGTTGAGTGCCAGAGCTCCGATATTTTAAAAAAATAAGCAAATGTACAATTGGATTTTTTATTTTATTTTAAAAAAGACTGTCTAAGGTTGCGTGGGTCTGGTCATCCTTGACACACTCTTGTTTCTGCTGTCCTTTTCCTTCCAGCTGTGGCAAGGTTGTGCCAGGCTGCCACGTTAAGATAGTCAACCAAGACGAGGATGGCAACGGGGAGATTTGCTTTTGGGGACGGAACGTCTTCATGGGCTATTTGAACATGGAGGAGAAGACCAGGGAAGTGATTGACCAGGATGGCTGGTTGCATTCGGGAGATCTTGGAAAGATGGACCAGGATGGATTCGTTTACGTCACCGGAAGAATTAAAGGTGATGCCTTCTTTGCCGCGCGTTGTGAAGCCCTCCAGATGTTTGGAGACCACAGCTTCCATACTTCTTCCCCACTGGCCAGAGTGGTTGGAGCTTTTAGTCTCAAACATCTGGAGATTGCCTTGCCCTCGTTCACTTCCTTTCAGCTGCCCAGGCTGTTAAATACTCAGGTGCTTCGACCCCAGTGGTTCTCAACCTTCCTTATGCCGCGACCCTTCAATACAGTTCCTCATCTTGTGGTGAACCCCAACCATAAAATTATTTTCGTTGCTACCTCATAACTGTAATTTTGCAATTTTCCGATGGTCTTAGGCGACCCCTGTGAAAGGGTCGTTCAACCCCCAAAGGGGTCCCGACCCACAGGTTGAGAACCGCTGTTCTACCCAGTACTTCAGAACCAAATTAATTTTTTATAAAGTTTTCTTTTTTCATTTCAGACATATTCACAAATATACATTCTTGTAAATACTATTGACATATATCTATTAAATATTGACGTTCGTCACACTCTTCTTACAAATATAGAAAACACAGTTGGGGTCACTTTCTTGCCATCCCGTATCTCCATCTTGTTTTGCAACAGCCCTACTCCTTCTGTCTTCTCAACCTTCCTTCTCCTTTCCTCCTCTCCTTCCTCTTTCCTTCTTCCCTTCCCTTTCCCCCACTCCTCTCTTCTCCCTTCTTACCTCTCTCCTACACTTTCATCCCCTCCCTTAACTTCCTCTGCTTTACCCTCTCTTCTTTTCCCTCCTCTTCCTCTCTCCTTTCCGTTGTTGCCCTTACTTATTTTCTTTCTCTAGTAGATTCTCGGGGTGGCATTCCAGCGATCCCAACTTTATCTTTACATAAAAATAAGTTTTCTCTTCCACATTTTTTTTGTTTCGTACTTCAGTATCAAATTTCAAGCTCCATTATTGATGGAGGCTGCCCTCTTTCGGCCATCGTGCAGACATTTCCCAAGAATCTCCCGGCATTCCTTGAGGCCCGGAACAATTGATCTCTTGGACAGATTCTGAATGGTTAAGTTTCAACTAAATCAGACAATTAGCAGCAGGGCCTACATGGTACTTCCTGAAGTTCAGGATAGCCTTTGCTGAAGTAGATGATATTGTTTGAGCTGGATTTGACTGTTTCTTGTACATAGGATGGGCAAGAGATTCTGCACGATGCCATATGAGAACATAGCAAACTTTCAGTTTAATGGGCGGCTTAGAATTTGCACGGATCAATTTCCCATCTGGGTGGAAGTCTGTTGCATCCAAAATAGCCAGGTTTAATTAGCAGATTTTTCCCCCCCTTCTACAACACCTTACAGTCATTACATCAACATTGTTGTGTCATCATACCTGTACATGTATATAATATTTCGCTTCTATATTTGCACACCTTTATACACAGTTCTCTATATATTTATATACTGTTTTTTTGGCTTAATTAGTTTTATTCTTGTTTTGCAGCCATAAATAACAATTGTTCCAAATTTCATAATATTCCGACTCTTCTTTATCTTTTAATTTCAGTGTTAATTTGTCCATTTCTGCACAATCCAAAGTTTTTTTTTTATCACTAATTCATCCGAGGCGGTATTACTTTGTTTCCAGCATTGGGCAAATGCTATTCTAGCTGTAGTTAGCAGATGTGTTAATATGTACTTAATTTTCTTTGTATATTTCCCTTTGATTGTTCTTAGCAGAAAGATTTTGGGCTTGTATTTTATCTGTTCTCCTGTAATTTCTTGCACCCATTTCCAAATTTTTGTCCAATATTTTTGTGTTTCCAGGTAGGTTCAGGCATTTGGATTTAATTTTCACATTTCTTTTCAATCATTGTACATCTTTGTACAGCTTTGATGTGGACGAAATGTAGTCATTTGCGTTCATTCCTGTAAGTTGCCTAGCGCATTGATCGATTCAAATGATACCGCGGTTTGGTTGACGTCATTTGCGATTTGAATGGACATTTGGCCGGGGGTGGGGTGGGGTGGGGGGGTAAGGTGGAAGAAGAGGATACCCCCTGCACTAATTCATTCCACTGAGATTTTACTGAACATGCCAATGGGGCTACAGAGAAGCATTTTCAAGGATGCTAGTCCATCTTCCCCGCCACGGATTGAAGCCCAGGATGACGATGAGATGTATTTTTGAGTTGAGCTGTTGATGTTCTGTATTTCTCAGAGCTGATTATTACAGCTGGGGGTGAGAATATCCCTCCAATTCCCTTGGAAGAAGCTGTCAGGAAGGAGCTGCCGCTTATTAGCAATGCTGTGTTGATTGGTGACCGGAAGAAGTTCCTGTCTATGCTGCTGACTTTAAAGGTACATGTTGCAAACAGGGTTTTTTTTTTAAAATTGACTGACCGATACTCAGCTGCATATTTGAAATTTGGGCCTTTTCCTTGGATGCCTTGATGAGAAGACCAATTTCACCCCCTTTCAGATCTACACAACGTCCAGCTAACTGGACTAGAGTCACCCAACACTCAACCCATCCAAGCTTGGGTTTTGTGCGGCCACTCGATTTTCCTTTGACATGGTTAAAAGGGTTACTGTTCTGACCGAGGCTTCCCAAGAGCGTGAAGCAAACTCCTTTCCCCAGCAAAAAAAACCCCTTTTATTAATTGACTGTGAATTCTGCACATTCACATCCAGCAAAGTCTTTCCAGGGAGGATTTAAAGTCATAGACCTTATCTGGCTTGGAGAGCTGCAAAACTTGGCAAGGAGTCTCGGAGAGTCACGAACCAATTAAGTGAACTAATTGTCTCCTGCAAACTCCATTCCCCTTTCGCTCCTCTTTTATTTCCTCTGGGAGGGGCCATTCACCGTCCACCTGTGGCTTTACTCCCAAGTCGACCCCTGTTCTTTAGCTGCTCCCTTCATCTGGCAGCTCTGCACATCCGCACACTGGGAACAGGCTCCAGCTGTTCATCTGCCTCACTTATCTCCGACTCCGAAGGCAGCTGACAACTGTCATATTGCCCTGGTCCCCTTTCTCTGCCTCCGACACAGAGCCTTCCCCAGACTCCAGGACTGGCCCATCTTCCTCCCCAACCTCCTCACGGTCTGAATCTGCGGCCAGCTCCGCTGGTGGGCCACAGCAGTCACGCGTAATTCTGTTGTTGTTATTATTAGTCTTCAGTGGATCCCGATACATCGGAACCCACCGACTGCCTGACCCAGGAAGCCAGAGACTTTTGCCAAAAAGCCGGCAGCAAAGCCACACGGGTGTCCGAGATTGTGCAGAGCAGAGACCGCGCCATTTACCGGGCTGTGCAAGATGGCATAGACCGCGTCAACAGGCGCTCCGCCAGCAACCCTCAGCGCATCCAGAAGTGGGCGATTTTAGGAAAAGATTTCTCTATTTCCGGGGGAGAATTTGGTGAGTTTACAGTGAATTGTGCAGAGGGCATTTTTCCCTTCTGAGCTTAGAGGATTTTGGAAGGTGACGGGTTTTTGAAGCAAGGGAATAAACTCACCAAAACTGCACGAAATCTACCAGCCCACCTATCGTTTCCCTTCAATTCGTCCCTCAAGGACACCTACTAATGACCAATCCCCTCCCCACTTTAGGTCCATCGATGAAATTAAAGCGGCATGCGGTGGTCGAGAAGTACCAGAACGAAATCGAAGCTTTTTACAAGGATTGAAGTCGAGTCGCCTTCGCTCGGTCAGGAGGAGAAATCTTGCAAGTTTCTTTTGTAAAGCATTAACTGTTCCCATGCAAACATTACACTGGAAAAGGTATGAAATCGTTTTTGCAATTTTGGGCGGAAAGCATCGATAATACTCTTGCGGCTTCTCCATCTTATTTTCAATTTAGCAACCAGAAAAAAACCGAATCGGAACTCCCAAATACATTTCAGTTAACATAGGCTTTTATTCTATTGCAGTTATATGGGCTAGAATGATGAATTAAGCTGTCCCTTGAAAATACTTCTAAGGCAAACTGTATTTTGATTTATTCTGAATTCCACAGGAACTATTCAATCGAATGGATAAAGGTCATTTTTAAGCCAGCTCAAGGAGGGCGGGGGGAGAGAACATATGTCAAAAGATAAAAAGTATTTTGTAAAGCAAAGTTTGTCTTAAAAAATTTAGAAGTACCCCCAAATGTACTCGTAAAACTCTGCAATGAGCTATGATAATTGGTTCAGATGGTGCTGTTGTGTTTATTACAAGCTTTTTATACTGCCATATTCCACATGGCTCTAAATAGATTATTTTATTCAACTAAAGACTTTTCCACGGTTCCAGATTCTTTTTTCCTCCAGCCTTAGTAGTTTCCATTGAGAAATCTGAAGGCTTTCTATGATTCATGACGAAGCTTGTTTGTAACCCCAATGCTTAAACTTAATGTCCTTTCTAGAATCAGTCTGAGATCTTGCAGAGATAAAAGAGGGAGATGCAAAAATAGATTGTGGGAGCATTTGAAGCCTCACTTCTTATTAAAAGAACACAAAAAAGCAAGAGATTTCTTTGTAAAGTCTTTTATTTTCCTCTCGTTATGCATCCAATGGCAGGCCCCCCACTTTCATTTATTACAGACAGCTGCAAAAAAAACCCAAAACACACATTCTGACCCAGGAAAAGATACGTTTCCCAGGTTTTGAGCCCCATACCAAGATATGAAAGTGACTGCATTAAATACCGCACAGAATCACACACAGGATAAAGCTGGCTGCCTCTCACGGATACTTTTCTGACCGTTAAAAATATCGAACGGAATTCTTGGTAGCAACGCAAGCAGTTCTTGCTGGTCTGATTTCAATGGGAATGTATATCACACACAACCCACTCTCAAAATTCCCTACCAAGCTGGAGGTTGGCAGTCCTGTTTGGATTGGTGGTCCTGCCGTAACTCGTACCTCCAATTTGGAAACTTAACGGGAATGTGCCACAGAAACTGGGCGGGGAATCAATGCAAGACATTCGAAAATAGAGGTGGTCCAGTCTTGGCACCTTTTAAGACTTGCGGACTTCCAACTCCCCAAATTCCCCAGCCAGCATGGCTCTCTGGGAATTGAAATCCACAAGTCTTAAAGATGCCAAGGTTGGACCACTCCTGTTTTAAAGGTTCGCAGGATAGTGGACTCGGTAAGTAAAAGGCCAACGGGACTTCCAAGAATTTCCAAGGAAAAGAGAGAAAGGTTCCATCTTTTTAAGGAGTGGAAGTGCTAGCAGCAGAAATATCGATGCTTTGGTACCCAGCATCTCTGCAATTCCTCCACCATCATCTGTTCCCACGAGACAAAGGCAGATTCCCCTTCAAGGACATTTCATGCGTTGATCCCTCTTGCAACAGGAGAAAACTCCCACCTTAGCATGCATTTTGTGTTTGCTCACGTCACCTGGAACAAAAACGAATCAAGCAACCGTCAGCGTCCTCCACACCGCCCCACCTCACACGGAGTACATTTCTGGTTTCTTTTTTTTTTTTTTTTTTACTGTAGTGCCTTGAACTCAGTTCATTGCAGAGCAGCGCACTGAAATATAACCCAAAGCTCTATAAACTCCAAGCACGATACGAATGGCCTGCAGATACATTCTAACCCCAAAATATATATATTTGATATTCACCGAGATAAATATATTATTTTTTTTAAAAAGCATTAGCATTCCCTTCATAATCAGCAGCAGACAAAGGCAATTGATAGAATAGATCCGCGCTGGAAAACGCTAGAGCAAGGGATGATGTGTTAAAAAAAAAATATATACTGAAGCTGTAACAGGATAACATGTTAGTTTTTACTGCTGAATGATATTCCTTCTGCCCTTAAAATCTGGATATTTGACATTTTAATGTACACGAGTTTGAAATGCCCCCCGTTTCAAGTCTTGATGCTTTGGAAGGGCAGCTTCCAGGAGTGAGTAATGAAAAAATAATTCTATTTCCAAAGGAATTTTTTGTTTTTAATTTTGTGCTATTTTTAAGGCCAGGAAGCTGCTTAAGAACAGCTTGAGGAGTGTCTTTTTACTGCTGGGGAGAGAAAAAAAAAATACTTCAAGTTTTGGAGTGTTTCTGGAAAGTGGAAGGGTCTGAAATGTAAGGGTAGCTAACAATGTTATCATTTCAAGCAATGGAAATGGACGTGACGTGTAATAAATAACAGCATCCTTTCGGGAGGGATTGAAACCAGGAGGACTCAGGGGAAGACTTCTATTCCATGGCTCTCACTCTGCGGCAGATCTCGGCGGTGAACTCCGAACATTTGGCGTTGCCTCCTAAATCTTTGGTCAAGACCTAAAATTGGGAAAGGGAGATGAAATTTTGCAAATTGTACATGGATCTTAAGATCATTTATGAACGGGGAAACTGAATAGGCTACCTGATCTAATTTTTCTACCATCAAATTTATAGGTCACACACACAAAGAAAGCTTCCGTTTTATAAGATTTGTACCGAAAGACAGATTTAATGTGTGGTTCCTGCTTTGAGTCTGGTATGAGGTGCAACTTTTGGCATCTTGTCACCTTAATTGATAGTGCTAACTGCATCATTTATACAGTAAAAATAGCAAAGGGTGATAAAACCATCATCACAGTCCAATTATGGTGACTTTACGACCTGTGGACTTCCAACTCCCAGAATTCCTGAGCCAGCCAGAATTCCTGGCTCAGGAATTCTGGGAGTTGAAATCCACTGATCACAAAGTTGCTATAGTTGGCCCACTCCTGGCCTAACCAATGCCTAACTCATTTTGGGAAAAGTGCTGGGATTTTAGGCACGGAAGGCCTGAAACCTAAATAAACAGACATTCAGTCCCAGAATGCGTGACCTTCCCAAAGTCACCTCAGTTTGGCGAACCTTAGCCAAGACCTACCTTCTGGTCTTTGATGGTGTCGAAGCAAGCCGTTTCTATTTTCATGGCGAAGTCGTGCATTCCCATGTGACGCAGCATCATGACGGCACTCAAGAGAAGCGCCGTTGGGTTGGCCAAGTCTTTCCCGGCAATATCCGGAGCTGTCCCGTGAACCTGCGAAGAGAAAGCATCCTCACCCCACTGACCCATCGCTACCCACCCACCCACCAAAGGCCAGTCTAACGAGCTGGGTCCGAGGCCCCTTACCGACTCAAAGATTGCAACTCCGTTAGCACCGATATTCCCACTGGGAGTCACACCAAGACCCCCGATCAAGCCCGCGCACAGATCACTGAAAAGAAAAACACACCACACAAAGAATGGAGAAAGGGCAATTAGCCTTTGCAGTGGAAGATATTTGAGAAGCAGGGAAGCAAAATCAGGTCGCACCACAGGAGTCCGTTTGGAAGTAGAAGCGGTGGACGCATCTTCCACCCACAGGGACCACAATTGACCCAAACGCTACTTGCCTAAGGATGTCCCCATACAAATTTGGCATGACGAGGACATCAAACCGAGATGGATCCTGCACCATCTGGAGGAGAAAGACAGGTAACGGTTGTTTTTAACGTAAGCAGAACGGTGGCCCCTTAAACGACTCACCACACATGATATACTCACATTCAGACACACGGTGTCAAGGTACATTTCGTTAAACTTAATATCTTTACAGTTTTCCGCCGCTTCTCTGCATTTTCTCAGAAAGAGGCCATCGGACATTCTCCTGCACGCAAGGAAAAGCAACACAAGTTGGAGGTCCAGACGTACAAACGGGTTTTTTTGAAATGATTATTTACAAGTAGCCATCAATCACTTGTAGCTAAGCAATTATAAAAGCTTCCTTTGAGCGAGTTAATTTGGAAAAGCGGAGAAGAGGGATTGAGTCTCAAATTGAATAACATCTGCCTGCCAAAAAATATGCCTCCAATATACAACCTCTCTTTCTCTGACAATGTGGTTTTTTTTTTTTAGGTTTAGGTTTATTCGATTTATATGCCGCCCTTCTCCCAAGGACTCAGGGCAGCGTACAACATTAAAAGAAACACATAACACAAAAGTTAAAAAGAAATTAAATAAAATTAAATTTAACATGGTTAAAAAAAAAAAAGCAGTTAGGATTCTGAAAACTGGAATAAGAACCGGGAAGGCTTGGAGTCATTTCTATCACCACCTACATAATATTAGCTTTGTGCACAGCCGTAACTTTGCTCCTCTGATTATTCCTGGCATATTCGAAAGCAAAGTCAGCAATTCGCTTGCTAGCGTCCTCGGTGATGAGTTTAATGCTCTGCACAACGCCATCCACAATCTGAAAGACACGCAAAGGTTAAGCGAGTAGCAAAAAAAAAAAAAAAAAGGTGGGGGGGAAGGGGAGATTATGAAAAGCTTGGAAAAACCAAATTAAGCGGTGAGTTAAAAGTTAATTTCTTTTCAGTTCTTGTGTTAAATTCGAGCAGCCTGCTGAATCTGGGCGTATGGGACGGCTGGAGTTAAAGCCCACTCAAACCACGCACCACGTGCTCGATGCCGCTGTATTCGCCTTCCGTGTTCTCTCGTATGGTGACGATGTCCACATCCGTGTAAGGGGTCTTGTAGCCCTCGATGGACACGCAAGGACGGACATTGGCATACAGGTCAAAGGTTTTACGGAGCAGCAAATTCATGGATGGGTGGCCAGCAGCGATGGGAGTTTTCAAAGGGCCTGGAGAAGAGGCAGAGGCACAAGAGGTGTGTGGAAGTCCTCACTGGCAACACAACATTTAGAAAACCGGCGGTGAAGCAAGCAACATTTTTCCCCCCCTACACCCACACTAAAATGTGATTTAAAAAAGCCACAGGATATGGGACCTTCTTGGCGTATATCCAACCGTTATTGTAGAGGAATTCAAGCACGGGCTTATATCCAGAACTGCAGCAAAACTTAATAGTTTCTTCCTTTCCATCCAAGTACCTTTTAATCCTATTTTGTTCTTGTCCATAGAATCTTTGGCATCTTGGGGTATCATCCACTTCCCTCCCGGTCCTTGGATGGCAGTCACGTTTCTTTCTTCAAACTGAACAGGGACCTAAACACATTTTTATTTTCTTTGCATTATCAACCACCCTCATTATTGTCCTCAGAACCAGACAATTAAATTGCAACTTAAAAAACCAACAACCCAGCAGAGCCTCAAGCTGGAAATTTCTGCCAAAGGAATAAAGGCAGGAGGGATAAGGGAACCCATGAAGCCACCCGTGGCCGAGTTTACCTTAGCAGCTTCAAAAATCTTCGCCACAGCAGCAGAGATTTCAGGCCCAATACCATCTCCTGGGATCAACGTTACCGTCTGAGGCTAGGAAAAAAAATAAAAATAAAATAAACCCTCATCTATCAGATGTTATGCTTAAAGATAGTTTCAAGAAAGAAAAAAAACCCCTGGAGATTATTTGGACTTCAAATGATGCCCTGTAATTTCTGTACATTTTTTTTTAATTCTGCGTTACTCAATGAGAGGATCACAGCTTTCATTTTTTGCGGGGGGCTTCCCTGTCCCGCTACCTTTTTATGGATACAGAATTCAGACATCATCCTTGCAACGTGAAATGATCCACATTATTATGTAAAGGAGTTCACTTTCTTTGTTTTAAAGGGGGGCTGCTGTAAACGATGAAGTAAAAAGACTGATCTGATTATGGAGAAAACCTAGCAAGTTTTGTGATACAAATCTGTTCATGCCAGCCATTCCAATCCACTACTCTGGGAACCATCAAGGGCAAATCCCTATTTGAATGCCAATCTTGAATGCCAAATAGCTGCCTCAAACTGGATGATTTTGAGCATTTTGAGTTTGGAACAGAATATCCTGCAATTCTTACAGGAGGATTTAGCAGTTTTGTGATGCTTTGTACGCCCCTAGCACTCACCCCGTTAAATAGAATTTATTTTCTACACATTTTCCACATGGCACAGGAAACAGAAGTAACCTCTTTTCCTTCCACTCTCCACTGTTTTAAACCAGTGGTTTTTTTTTCAAATTTGGCAACTTTAAGACATCTTGAATCCCACAGCCAGCAAAGTCTTATTTTGGTATTTTACAATCCTCTAGTAAAGGATTTTTTTTTTTAATAAAAGGGCAACAACTAGAC
This sequence comes from Thamnophis elegans, assembly GCF_009769535.1. Lineage (NCBI taxonomy): Eukaryota > Metazoa > Chordata > Lepidosauria > Squamata > Natricidae > Thamnophis > Thamnophis elegans. Next base: position 2,592,700 of record NC_045556.1, on the reverse strand, counting down.
TAGTATACTCACATTACTTGCAAAATTTCTGGTCACCTGTTTCTGAATTCTGAACCCCCCAAGAATACGAAAGACCTACAGCAACGAAAATAAGAATATAGTTAATTTTAGCAGCCAGACTTCTGTATTAAATCAGCACTGAGTTTTAAACCAACATAAATACAACTCACTAAACAAATCAGCTCAATTGCAGAACCAAGCAGAGGGGTTTGCAATTAGCCAGAAAACCAATCAAACTGAAGAGGGCAGAGATATCCCTCCCTGTCACTCCAATTTAGTTTCTGAACGTTTCATTGCCTGACTAGGTAACATCATCAGCGGGATTGTCTTGTCCTCCTTAGCTTATAAATGTCTTATGTGCTAGTTGGTTGTAGATAGATAGATTGGATAGATGGATAGATGGATAGGATGAGTGGATAGATAGATAGATAGATAGATAATTAGATAGATATAGATAGATAGACAGACAGATAATGATAGACAGACAGACAGATGGATAATGATAGTTATAGATAGATAGATGATAGATAGATAGAAGAGAGAGAGGATATAGATAGATAATTAGATAGATAGAAAGATAATGATAGACAGAAAGATAATGATAGATAGATAGACAGACGGATAATGATAGTTATAGATAGATGATAGATAGATAGAAGAGAGAGGAGATAGATAGATAGAAGAGAGAGAGCATATAGATAGATAGATAATTAGATATAGATAGAAAGATAATGATAGACAGAAAGATGATAGATAGATAGACAGATGGATAATGATAGTTATAGATAGATGATAGATAGATAAAAGAGAGAGGAGATAGATAGATGATAGACAGATAATGATAGAGATAGATAGACAGATATTTAGTTAGATATACAGACAGACAGGATAATGAGAGTTAGATATAGAGATAGATAGGCAGACAATGATCTTGTCTATCAGACAGATAGATAAACTGATGGATGGATAGAGACAGATAGATATAAAATAAGTCAGGATAAATAATAACAGGCAGCAGACAACGATGAGCCCGTGAATATCAGTAATCCCTTCCCAAAAGAGTGGGGGTCACACCTGCCACTCAATCTCAATGCAGCCAGTGGGGACCCTTCAAGCAGTCCTCCTCCCCTTCCTCCTGGCCTACCCCGCGGGGTTGTTGTGAGGAGGCAGCCAGCGGTGTGTGTGTGTGTGTGTGTGTTGGGGAATCAGCCTCCCATAAGAGGCAGGCAGGGCCAGAGGAAGGGCAGAGGCTCCCACCTGGCTGCAAGGGGTGCTGGCCTACAACTCCCAGCCACCTCTCGGCCTGCCGCGGGGACTGCCGGGAGTTGTGGTTCGGTCCCCTCGGGAGGGCCGCAGACCGCGCTTGCTTCAAGGCAGTTGCCGCACTACAGCTCCCAGCAGCCCCCGCGCGCCTAGCAAGCGAAAGGCCTGCCGGGAGTTGTGGTCTCCGGGGCCCCGCGAGGCGCCAAGGGCGAAGCCGTCAAAGGGCGCCCGAGAGGGAGTCACGGAATGCCCCCACCCCACCACGGGAAGGGAGGGGCGATCCAACTCTCGCGAGACTTCCCAGGGGCCACCCGGGGGGTCCTGCTGAGGGGGAAGCCAAGGTCACCCCTCAGGGCCCGCCTCACCTTCGGAACCCAGGAACACGTAGCCATGGCGAAGGGAGCGGAGGCGGCAGCGGCGACCCTTTCACTTCCTCGCCGGATCGCCCCCCCCCCGGCTTGTCGGTCACGCCGCGGGTCTGAAGGGAAAGAATCGGCCGCGGCCTCTCCGGCGGCGCTGCGATGGGGATGCGCCGGCCAATCGGCGCCGGCGGACTACCCCGGGCTGGCAACGGATTGGTGGGAGGCGAGGAAGTCTACGCCCCGTCCCACCTCCGCGGCGGCCGGGGAGGAGCCTTTCCTGATTGGTCCGCGCGGCAACCCAGAGCTGTTGAGGGCGGGGCTGCAAAGGGCTAGAACTTGCCACGTGACCTGGCCTGAATTCGTCCCCTCCATGTGCGAATAGAATAGAATTCAGAATTGGAACGGAATGGAGTGGAATAGAGCTGTAAGGGACCTTGGAGGTCATCTAGTCTAACCCAAGCAGGAGACCCTATATCATTTCTGACAGAAGGCAGTCCAGTCTCTTCTTGAAAGTCTCCAGGGATGAAGCTCCCGCAACTTTTGAATAACTGAAGAATAACAGAATAACAGAGTTGGAAGGGACCTTGGAGGTCATCTAGTCCAACCCTCCACCCAAGCAGGAGACCCTCCACCATTTCGGACAGATGGCAGTCCAGTCTCTTCTTGAAAGTCTCCAGGGATGAAGCTCCCACAACTTTTGAATAACAGAAGAATAACAGAGTTGGAAGGGACCTTGGAGGTCTTCTAGTCCAACCCCCTGCTCAAGGAGCAGACTCTCTATGCCATTCCAGACAAGTGGCTGTCCAGTCTCTTCTTGAAAGCCTCCAGGGATGAAGCTCCCACAACTTCCGAAGGCAACGTCTGTTCCGTGGGTTGATTGTTCACTATCTCACTTATCAGAAATTTCCTCCTTATTTCCAGGTTGAATCTCTCCTTGGTCAGTTTCCATCCATTCTTCCTTGTCTGGCCTTCAGGGGCTTTGGGAAATACGCAGTGTAGTTTACAACAAAAGTAACAAAATGATTTCATGCTTACCTAGGAATTAAGTAGCCTTTGATTTCAAATGTAATTTGCATTTTGAAAGGACTATTACCCCCCCCAAAGTAAATACATTCCCAAGTGGCGTTTCTACTGCCTTCCTAAAATTTAATTAGTTAAATCTTAACTAATTAAAGGAGAGAAGCAACCTAGAACTAAGGAGAAATTTCCTGACAAGAGAGAACCATCAACCAATGGAATGGTTTTCCTTCAGAAGTTGTGGTTGCTCCAACACCGAAGATTTTAAAGAAGAGGCTGGACAGCCACTTGTCTGGAATGGCATAGAGAGTCTGCTCCTTGAGCAGGGGGTTGGACTAGAAGACCTCCAAGGTCCCTTCCAGCTCTATTCTGATGGAAGAAAAACTCTTAAGAAGTTATGGGTGCCCCAATACTGGACGTTTTTAAGAAGAGATTGGAGAAGAGTTTGTCTGAAATGATACAGGTTTCCTGCCTGAGCAGAGGGGTTGGACTAGACGACCTCCAAGCTCCCTTCCCACTCTGTTATTTTGCTGTCCGTTCTTCTCATCCTCTGCTCCCCTTCTCTATAGTACAGATGGATCTTATTTTGCTCAGTGGGCAGATCAAGGAGAAGCATGGACATTTATCTTGTGGGAGGATTCATCCCCGAAGGCTTTCAAGAAGAGGCTGGACTGTCATCTGTCAGAAATGCTGTAGGGTCTCCTGCTCGGGCTTGGGGGGGGGTTTGGACTAGATGACCTCCAAGCTCCCTCTTCCAACTCTGTTATCACTCTCTTGTTTAGAAGTTGTGGGAGCTTCATCCCCGGAGACTTTCAAGAAGAGACGGGACTGCCATCTGTCAGAAATGCCGTAGGGTCTCCTGCTCGGGCTTGGCGGGGTTGGGCTAGATGACCTCCAAGCTCCCTCTTCCAACTCTGTTATCACTCTGTTGTTTAGAAGTTGTGGGAGCTTCATCCCCGGAGGCTTTCAAGAAGAGACAGGACTGCCATCTGTCAGAAATGCTGTAGGGTCTCCTGCTCGGGCTTGGCGGGGTTGGACTAGATGACCTCCAAGCTCCCTCTTCCAACTCTTGTTATTACTCTCTTGTTTAGAAGTTGTGGGAGCTCCATCCCTGGAGACTTTCAAGAAGAGACGGGACTGCCATCTGTCAGAAATGCTGTAGGGTCTCCTGCTCGGGCTTGGGGGGGGGGTTGGACTAGATGACCTCCAAGCTCCCTCTTCCAACTCTGTTATTACTCTGTATTAAATCTATTTGCTGGCTTTCGGCCATTAAAAAAAAAAAAAAACCGAGACGAAGTGCTGCCACCGTGTGGCCGAAGCCGCGCAGCGCGCGCGATGGAGAGAGCGCTTTTCCCTCCGTGCCTTTGGAGATCGGAGGCAGCCGAGATGGTTTCTCCAGACCTGGGAGGCGTCTCCTCCGATTGTCTGCCTCCAGCAGAGCCCTCCTGCTGCCCCCCCAGGGACGAAAGAGGGAGCCCGAAGCGCCTCCTCTGGGCCTGATCTTCATGGGGGAGTTTAAGCCCCTCTCCTCTGCAGGGAGAAGGGACACGGCAAGTCTTTCGATGCAGGTGTGAGATTCTTCTCCTTTTTTTCCCCCCCTTCCCCTTTTTTTCTTCTCCTCGATTCTGGTCACGTCGCCTGCTTGGTCTCCATGCCAGCAAGACCCCCAGGCCCTAAATCTTGGCATGGGACGCCTCTGGATGCGGGAAGGCGCCTCCTTCGAAAATGGGGAATAAGCAAACCATCTTTACGGATGAACAATTAGACGCCTATCAGGTGAGGCGGGCTGGGCTGGGCTTGGGGATGCTGGGGTGGAAGGGGAGCATGAGGCTCTCTGGCGGCGGGCTTGAAGGCTGGTGTGTCTCCCCAAAACCTCCGGCAGCATCTTCTCTTTCCTGGGGGGCGGGGGGGGGAGCTGCCTTCCTCTAAGCTTGGATGCTTGGTTAGGAGGTTTCCTTACAATGGGAGCCCCTCCTTCCATCTGGCCTTGGGGGTCAGGCTGGGCTGAGAGGCAGTTTTCCAGGATGTGGGGGAGAGACAGAGAGGGAGAGAGAGAGAAGGGTGAGAGATGGAGAGGCAGAGAGAGGGAGAAAGAGATGGAGGAGGAGGAGGAGGAGGAGGAGGGAGAAATGGAGAGGGAATGGGAATGGGAGAGAGGGAGAGGGGGAGACATAGGCGAGAGAGTCGGAAGAGGGAGAAAGAGAGTGAGGATGAGGGAGAGAGAGGGAGAGATAGATAGAGCGGGGGAGAGAGAAGGGGGAAATGGAGAGGTAGTGGGAATGGGAGAGGGAGAGGGGGAGAGATAGGAGAGAGAGTCGGAAGAGGGAGAGAGAGAGTGAGGATGAGGAAGAGAGAGGGAGAGATGGATAGAGCGGGGGAGAGAGAAGGGAGAAATGGAGAGGTAATGGGAATGGGAGAGGGAGAGGGGGAGAGATAGGAGAGAGATGGAGGAGGGAGAGAGAAGGAGAGTTGGAGAGGGGGAGAGAGAGAGATGAAGAAATAGAGAAGGGAGTGGGAGATAGGGAGAGAGGTGAGAGGGAGATAGATAGATAGATAGATAGATAGATAGATAGATAGATAGATAGATAGATATAGATAGATATAGAGATATAGAGATAGATAGAGATAGATAGAGATAGATAGATAGATAGAGAGATATAGAGATAGATAGATAGATAGATAGATAGATAGATAGATAGATATAGATAGATAGATAGATATAGATAGATAGATATAGATAGATAGATATAGAGATATAGAGATAGAGATAGATAGATAGATAGATAGATAGATAGATAGATAGATAGATAGATATAGAGATAGATAGATAGATAGATAGATAGATAGATAGATATAGATAGATAGATAGATAGATATAGAGATATAGAGATAGATAGAGATAGATATAGAGATAGATAGAGATAGATAGATAGATAGATAGATAGATAGATAGATAGATAGATAGATAGATAGATGGATAGATAGATAAAGTTTGGGGCAGATGGCCCTCCTTGGAAAGCCCAAGATCTGTTGAGTTGAATCCCGAAGCTTTCCACTCAGACTGTCCAACCTTGTCAATTTTCCCAGCTCCCAGAGAATTCTGGGCGTTAAACTCCATAAGTCTCCAAGCTGTGCTGGCTGGGGAATTCTGGGAGCTCTTAAGCCTTCAAGTTGCAGGCCCCTGCTTTGGATGACAGGTGTGTTGGGCGGAGCAGCAAGTGCCCAGAACCCATCCTGGGCTTCGTACTAGTCCTGCCCTAGAGACACCCTCCTCTCTGTGCCAGGGAATCTGCCTGCCCACATACCCCCTGGATGGGCTTCGTTGCCTCAGAATGCCCCTTTTCAAACTGATGTGCCGACCTGCTAGAGCGAAACCATGGAGGGCATGAATCAGGCCGCCCGATTGGCCCTGCTGGACGTCTGAATGGTCCATGCTTTCCCCTGGTGATCCTCGGGAACACCCCAGTCTGAGGATCGGTCCACTCCCCATCGCGAGAGGTCCAGTGCAAACTGGAAGGCGGGAATCTCGACTCACATCACCTAGTCTTCTGGCCAACGTTAAATAGGAGCCGGTTTTCCAACACAATAACTTAGAACCATGGGAAATTCTGTTTTGCTGCTTTCTGCCGTTCCAGCCGGCCAATTAAAATAATGGGACTGGCCCTTGTGTCATGGATTACCTGCAGAATTACCTTCCCCGTCTTCCTTTGAAGCGTTCCTAAGGGAAGAGAAATTGGCGCGGACTCCTTCTTCCCCTCTGGAAGGTTCAGAAGGAGGGCAAGTTGGAGAATTCAACTCCCGAGGTTCAAATCCACAATTTGAAAGCAAAACGGCCTCCGTGGTTATGTCGGTTTAGGGAAACGTTACAATGAAGTGGATTGTTTAAAAAAAATATATGCATGGAAACCTCTCAGGGTTGAACAGAATAGAGTAGAATAGAGTAGAACAGAATGGAAGAAGAGAGTCGGAAGGGACCTTGGAGGTCTTCTAGTTTTAAATTCACCCAGCTTGTTTTGTTTTGATACGGCCTTCTAAGGGACCATTTTTTGCAATGGCTTTCTTAAGTGTTTGTATTTTTAGTTCAGAGTTTTCCCTTGTACAATATAGAATAGAATAACAGAGTTGGAAGGGACCTTGGAGGTCTTCTAGTCCAACCCCCTGCCTAGGCAGGAAATCCTAGACCGTTTCAGACAAATGGCTATCCAACATCTTCTTAAAAACTTCCAGTGTTGGAGCATCCACAACTTCTGGAGGCAAGTTGTTCCACTGATTAATTGTTCTCACTGTCAGGAAATTTATCTCCAGTTCTAAGTTGCTTCTCTCCTCAATTAGTTTCCACCCATTGCTTCTTGTCCTGCCCTCAGGTGCCTTGGAGAATAGCTTGACTCCCTCTTCTTTGTGGCAGCCCCTAAGATATTGGAACGATGCTATCATATCACCCCTAGTCCTTCTTTTCATTCAACTAGACCTACCCAGTTCCTGCAACCGTTCTTCCTATGTTTTAGCCTCCAGTCCCCTAATCCTCTTTGTCCACTGGTTCATTGTTCTGACTGTTAGGAAATTTCTCTTTAGCTCTAGGTAGCTTCTCTCCTTGATTAGTTTCCACCCGTTGCTTCTTGTCCTGCCTTCAGGGGATTTGGAGAATAGCTTGACTCCCTCTTTGTGGAAGCCCCTCAAATATTGGAACACTGCTATCATGTCTCCCCTAGTCCTTCTTTTCATCAAACTAGACATGCCCAGTTCCTGCAATTGTTCCTCATATGTTTTAGTCTCCAGTCCCCTAATCCTCTTTGTTGCTCTTCTCTACATTCTTTCTAGAGTCTCCACATCTTTTTTACATCGTGGCGACCAAAACCGAATACCGTATCCCAAGTATGGCCTTACCAAGGCCTTGTAAAGTGGTATTAACCCTTCACGTGATCTTGATTCTATCCCTCTGTTTATGTAGCCTAGAACTGTGTTGGTTTGAATTGGTGCCCTTCAGAAATTCTGGAGCACAATTCCCATAATCCAGGCTCTACGCCGTAATGTTTTGTTGCAGCTCTTGATTTTACAAAAATTGATATTTTGGATTTCTTAGCTTTGATGCATTCCCACAACACGCTGAACCAACTCGACGGGGGGGGGGGGCGGGAGGGAATCTAGCAACCATTCGCATCGGTCAATGGTATTTGTGATGTATTTTTGAATGTTCAGTTGGATGAGTTTCATGTTTAATGAATAAAGTGTATATAATGATAATAATAACAACCAAAGATTAACCACATAATAATAATAATAATATTTTTAAAAAGGGGGAGCCTAAACCTTCCACCTTTCAAAACTCCAGAGTCCTTTATCTCTGCAAATTCAGTGAGGCAAAAAGGACAGTAGAATTATTTTAGCTGTACGGCGTTTAACCTGCATGATCTCATCGGAAATTGTTTCATTATGAAGGGCATCATGTCAGACCCAGTAAAAATTTACACATAGATAGATAAAAGAGAGAGGGGGGGGGGGAAACAGGAGCAGCCATGTAAGCATCAGAAATGGATCTTACTTACACGGCCATTTCCATCAAGTGGAAAGAAGAAAGGAATGGATTCTCGCGGTTGAAAAAGAAAAAAAATTATCGTGGAAGGAACTCTTCTGAAGAGAAATGGGATTTTTCAGAAGATTTCTCCTTTCTAATTTCATCAGATGCTCATTTTCTTAGAGGATAATTCACTTTTTATCGGTCTCAGTTTTGGTCTTTCTGGCTGACCATTTATACAAAGCCAGGATCCTACTGTAAAAAGAAAATAATATTAATAATACATAACTCAGTTGGATAGAGGCTGAGCAGATGCATGTGTAAATCGCAGAAAAGGTGGCTCATTTTAATTCGGAAGAAGAATTAAATCTATCTGCCAACCTTTGATGTGTTTTATTTTATTAGTTTAGTTTTAGTTTAGTTTTAGTTTAGTTTTAGTTTAGTTTTAGTTTAGTTTTAGTTTAGTTTTAGTTTTAGTTTAGTTTTAGTTTAGTTTTAGTTTAGTTTAGTTTTAGTTTTAGTTTAGTTTTAGTTTAGTTTTAGTTTAGTTTTAGTTTAGGTTTAGTTTTGGTTTAGTTTTAGTTTGAGTTTAGTTTTAGTTTAGTTTTAGTTTTAGTTTAGTTTTAGTTTAGTTTTAGTTTAGTTTTAGTTTAGTTTTAGTTTGAGTTTGAGTTTGAGTTTGAGTTTAGTTTTAGTTTTAGTTTGAGTTTAGTTTTAGTTTAGTTTTAGTTTTAGTTTAGTTTTAGTTTAGTTTTAGTTTAGTTTTAGTTTTAGTTTAGTTTTAGTTTAGTTTTAGTTTAGTTTTAGTTTAGTTTTAGTTTGAGTTGAGTTTGAGTTTAGTTTGAGTTTAGTTTGAGTTTAGTTTTAGTTTTAGTTTAGTTTTAGTTTAGTTTTAGTTTGAGTTTGAGTTTAGTTTTAGTTTTAGTTTTAGTTTAGTTTGAGTTTAGTTTGAGTTTTAGTTTTAGTTTAGTTTTAGTTTAGTTTTAGTTTAGTTTTAGTTTTAGTTTAGTTTTAGTTTTAGTTTAGTTTTAGTTTAGTTTTAGTTTAGTTTTAGTTTGAGTTTAGTTTGAGTTGAGTTTGAGTTTAGTTTGAGTTTAGTTTGAGTTTAGTTTGAGTTTAGTTTAGTTTTAGTTTAGTTTAGGTTTAGTTTATTAGTTTATTCTCTCTCCCCCCCCTCTGAATAATGATGCTAATTTGGCTTGAAAGCAAACTGAATTCGAAGGCCATTTCCCCTTTGAACGATCTGAAGCCATTAGCCTGCAATAAACAGTTTTGCTTTCAAAACCTTCCCCAGCCGAACAACGGGGGCTAACCGCCCAGCCTCCGTGCACAGGCACAGCCGAGGCTGCCGATTACAGTGCTGGCCTCCCAAGATTTGGCTCCGGAAAACCGAAAAGGCTTTCAGCTTAATGGAGCTTGGAAACTGGATGCTGGGTGGGAGGGCAGAGTTTTTTCTTCTCCCTTGGAAGTTTGGGTTACCTTGCCCAGCCCAGCTTCGGACTTCGCTTCTGGTTAAGTAACGATCTTGGCTACTAATCCTGGCTGATATAATTACACAAGGAAAGAAAGAAAGAAAGCTCTCTCTCTGTCTCTCTCTGTCTCTGTCTCTCTCTGCCTCTCTCTCTGTCTGTCTCTGTCTCTCTCTGTCTCTCTCTCTGTCTCTGTCTCTCTCTGCCTCTCTCTCTGTCTCTCTCTGTGTCTCTCTCTGTGTCTCTGTCTCTCTCTCTCTGTCTCTCTCTCTGTGTTTCTCTCTGTGTCTGTCTCTGTCTCTCTGTCTGTCCCTCTCTGTGTCTCTGTCTCTGTCTCTCTGTCTCTGTCTCTCTGTGTTTCTCTCTGTGTCTCTCTCTGTGTCTGTCTCTCTCTCTCTGTGTGTTTGTGTGTGATTAACCAGCATTTCTTTGTTTCCCGTGCCAGCCTTTCGCCAAGTGCCACCGACACCTTCCTCCCCACCAAGCAGTAAAGATGGTGCGAATTCAGGGAAGGATCCTAGCTTGTTTCTCTTAAAGGGTTTCAATATTTTGGGGGTTTGCCCCAAAGAAGAGGGGAGGGGGGGGGCTCAACCTTTTCTCCAAAGCCCCGTTGAAGAAGCTGGAAACTGACCTTAGGGAAGAACTAAGGAGAAACTTCCTGACAGTGAGAACGATTAATCAGTGGAACAGCTTGCCACCAGAAGTTGTGGGTGCTCCATCCCTGGAGGTTTTCAAGAAGAGATTGGACAGCTGCTTGTCTGAAATGGTATAGGGTCTCCTGCTTGAGTGGGGGGGTTGGGCTAGAAGACCTCCGAGGGTCCCTCCCAACTCTGTTATTCTGTTATCCTGAAAGTGTCTCCTGCTTGAGCAGGGGGCTGGACTAGAAGACCTCCAAGGGTCCCTCCCAACTCGGTTATTCTGTTATTCTTTCCTCTCTAGAAGGATGAGAGAAAGCATTCTCTGTAACCTTATTCAGCCACCCAATCCAAACTGGAAGGACTTGAGCCCCATCATCCACTCCGTAGGCAGGAAAAGAACCCCTCTTAATAACTGGACACTCTTCTAGTCCAACCCCTTGGTCAAGCTTTATGACTTTATGCCAGAGGGCTTTCTCCTCTGTGGGACACGAAGAGGTCTTCTCCTCTGCCACGGGGAAATCTCATTCCCCCCTTTTTTTCTTTCCTTTCTCATGCAGGATTGTACCTTCTTCACACGAAAGGAGATCCTCAGGTAAGCAGAACACACACCTTGTTCCACCCTTCAGGTTTGTCCTGGGAGAGGCACCAGATGTTGTTCAGGTCCTTCTTTGGGGATGGGTGACACACAAGGAATTAGAGAAGCCTCCCTACCTTGAACGTAAAGGGTCCGGGTGACTCTTCCAGATGTGAACCACAAATAGCAATAGCAGTTAGACTTATATACCGCTTCATAGGGCTTTCAGCCCTCTCTAAGCGGTTTACAGAGTCAGCATATCACCCCCAACAATCAGATAGATAGACAGACAGACAGACAGAGATATAGAGATAGATAGATAGATGGATAGATAGCAATAGCAGTTAGACTTATATACCGCTTCATAGGGCTTTCAGCCCTCTCTAAGCAGTTTACAGAGTCAGCATATCGCCCCCAACAATCAGATAGATAGATAGACAGACAGACAGACAGAGATATAGAGATAGATAGATAGATAGCAATAGCAGTTAGACTTATATACCGCTTCATAGGGCTTTCAGCCCTCTCTAAGCGGTTTACAGAGTCAGCATATCGCCCCCAACAATCAGATAGATAGATAGACAGACAGACAGACAGACAGAGATATAGAGATAGATAGATAGATAGATAGATAGATAGATAGATAGATAGATAGATAGATAGATAGATAGATAGCAATAGCAGTTAGACTTATATACCGCTTCATAGGGCTTTCAGCCCTCTCTAAGCGGTTTACAGAGTCAGCATATCGCCCCCAACAACAATCCAGGTCCTCATTTTACCCACCTCGGAAAGATGGAAGGCTGAGTCAACCTTTGAGCCGGTGAGATTTGAACAGCCGAACTGCAGAACTACAGTCAGCTGAAGTAGCCTGCAGTGCTGCATTTAACCACTGCGCCACCTCGGCTCTTGAATGAATGGGATGTTTTTCGGAGCTCCGTTGTGCTTCTTCCTCCTAAGTTCTGATAAAGTCACAGGCCTTGTGAGTTGTTGGCAAACTCAACAAACCATCTGGGACAAGACCATGGATTAAAAACAAAGCAACACACGTCACCACTGTCCATTATTAAGGGACGCGGTGGCTAAGAGGCTGAGCTTGTCGATCAGAAAGGTCGGCAGTTTGGCGGTTCGAATCCCTAGTGCCGCATAACGGAGGGAGCTCCCGTGACTTCTCCCAGCTTCTCCCAACCTAGCAGTTCGAAAGCATGTAAAAAATGCAAATAGAAAAATAGGAACCACCTTTGGTGGGAAGGGAACAGCGTTCCATGTGTCTTCGGCATTGAGTCATGCCGGCCACATGACCACAGAGACGTCTTCGGACAGCGCTGGCTCTTCGGCTTTGAAACGGAGATGAGCGCCGCCCCTTAGAGTCAGGAACGACTAGCACATATGTGCGAGGGGAATTTACCTTTAAATTCCACATAGGACTGTGACTAATTACAATCTAGCTACAAAAATTACGCTGGGTCCTAGAACAAGACCATTTCTTTTAGTGTGTTCTGACTTGGAAGAAAACTACGATTTCCAGGCTGAACGAACTAAAGCTATTCTTTCTGTTTGTCTTGAGAAGATCATTATCCTCTTCCAAACTCATCATCATCTCAGCTCAAAGCCAAAAGTCAAATTAGTGTTTATTTGAATTCACGGGACAATCTTCTCCTAACGTGTTGTCCAGAGCGTGACCCGTCAAAACCACGGTCCACTAAAGCGCGCCCGATCAAAGCGCGTACGTGATGTCATCAGCAGCGCGACAAATAAAATTAAACATAAATTAAATTAAAATTAAAATTAAATTAAAGCAAGCCGATTCACATAAAGGTAAGGGTTAGGGTTAGGTTAAGGGTTAGCGTTAGGTTTAGGGTTACGTTAAGCGTTAGGGTTAGGTTTAGGGTTAGGTTAAGAGTTAGCGTTAGGTTTAGGGTTAGGTTAAGGGTTAGGGTTAGGGTTAGGTTTAGGGTTAGGTTTGGGGGGGTTAGGGTAAGGTTTTCGCGTTAATTTTAAATTTACCGCTCACAGCGTGCCGTTTTCGTCGCGCTGTGATGACGTCACGTACGCGCTTTCGTCGAGCGCGCTTTAGTCTACCGCGGATTTGTGGTGGAACCGTCCAGAGTAAGCTCTCTTTAGGAATCCAAAATATTCTCTCTCTCTCTCTTTCTTTGCTCACCGCAGCCGCGTTGTCCCTGCTGTGTGCAGTGTACCTGAAAGGTAAAACCAGAGAGGAGCATAATTTATTCTGGCCCAGCCAAGGCTGCAGGACTCGGAGTCCTTTCAGAGAGGGTTGCTTTTTAAGAGAACAAAATGTGTCAGCGGAAGGGCGGGATGGGAAAAGAAGGCAGATGCTTTCCCCCAGGTTTTTCCGCATCCAAGCAAAGTTTTTATGATGTCTTCCTGGGCAAAACTTTGAACCGGACGAGGCTGGGAGCTGAGAATCAGCAACACCAGGAGAGTTCCTCTCCCTGCAATCTGACCTTATTCCTTGGACTTCAAGTCTCGTGGTCAGCAATTCCCCCAAAATGTTTTTTTTCTGGCCTCCCAGGCTACAGGGGGGTCCCATATCTGGAGACGGCAGAGCTTGTGACTTCTGTACCACTGAGGTTCATTTTCTTGGTTTCCTAGAAAAGTTCTTCTCTCGTTTGAAAAGGAGAATCCGAGACTTAGTTTCACGTGAAGCCTCTTGGGGGCCCCGAGCATCCCATTAACCTGGTGGGAAATCACAGCAGTTCTCTGTTGTGGCCCACCAGTGGCCAGAAGAGCTGGCAGCAGATTCAGAGAATGGGGAGGTTGGGGAGGAAGATGGACCAGTCCTGGAGTCTGGGGAAGGCTCTGATGAGGGCTCTGTGTCGGAGGCAGAGAGGGGGCCGGGGCCGTATGCCAGTTATCAGCTGCCTTCAGAGTTGGACATCAGTGGGGCAGAAGAACAGCTGGAGCCTGTTCCCAGTGTGCGCATGCGCAGAGTTGCCAGACGAAGGGAACAGCTAAAGAACAGGGTTCGACTTGGAAGTAAGGCCACTGGTGGAGGGTGAATGACCCCTCCCAGAGGGAATAAAAGAGGAGCGAAAGGGGAGTGGAGTTTGCAGGAAACCATTAGTTCGCTTCATTGGTTCCTGACTCTCTGAGACTCCTTGCCAAGTTCTGCAGATATCGGCCTGGCAGCTCTCCAAGCCAGATAAGGTCTGTGACTGTAAATCCTCCCTTGAAAGACTTTCCTGGGTGTGAATGAGAGGAATTCACTGTAAATTAATAAAAGGGGCTTTTGACAGGACAAGGAGTTGGCTTCATGCTCTTGGTCAGAATATTCTGAAAAGTTTTGGTGCCACATCTCCATGGGGTGGCCAGAGGACCAAAAAAATCAACTCATGGGACGGCTGATGACTCTCCTTGAAGCTGGGAGACAAATCTTGCCTAAGTGCTGTTTTCTTGGTCCTTAACTGTGTCTTTTTCCTTCCAGGTTGCACGGCCGTTATCAAGAACTGGCACCAAACATGGTTCCCATGGATTATACCAAGAATCCAGATGTTAAACTCCCTCTGCAGCTCATAGAAAACATGCCGGAATTAAAGGTATGAGCGGGGCGAGTGAATTCAGCCTTATTTTGGTTGATAATTTTCCAGCAGGCAGCCTGTAAAATCTTTGGGGGAGGCAGAGAAGGCTGTAAAAACCTGCAGGTTCTACAGATGTGGCTGCAAAAGTCTAGGCTCTTGTTTTAAAGATTTAAAATCCTCCTGTTAAGACTTCTGCATCGAGAGGATGGGGCTCCTAAACATCTGCATGGATTGCATTCTATACGGATGGCCGTGAAGCTCAATTTTTTCTTCCTTTGTCTGCAAATGAGGATGGGAACAGACCATAATAATGAGCATGAATAGATTTCATGCTAAACCATTTGCCCTCAACTGTCGGCTTTTATTGTCCGGCGAGAATGTTGCATATCTCTTTTTCAGTAGAGTATTGATTTTTTTTTCCTCCTAATTGAATTCTCCCGGTAGAAGAAGATCCATCAGCCATCCACACATAGAGATAAATCACATTTACATGCCATTGAAAAGAGCTAATAAAACAGCTAAGAAGGAAAAGAAAGAAAGCCGGAATATATTGTCTGCAGATAAGCAGGAATTAACACCAGACAAATAATTGATCAGAAAACAATATCCTAACCAATTACCAAGGGGAAAACCGCATAAGCATAAACCCAGATAAGCAGGAATTAACACCAGACAAATAATTGATCAGAAAACAATATCCTAACCAATTACCAAAGGGAAAACCGCATAAGCATAAACCCAGATAAGCAGGAATTAACACCAGACAAATAATTGATCAGAAAACAATATCCTAACCAATTACCAAGGGGAAAATCACATCTCACCAACATGGACAGGGGAAATTACTACATATACACCGTATTTCCCTGAAAATAAGACAGGGTCTTATTTTCTTTCGACCCCCAAAATAAGCACTTGGCTTTAATTTCGGGGAGGTCTTATTATTTTTGAGGTGCAGGAGACGGCGAGCGTGGTCACCTCGTGGCTGCTGCTGTGTTGCAATATTTTCAGAGAGGGCTTATTTTCAGGGGAGGGCTTATTTTAGCGCATACGCCCCAAAGTATTTTCAGGGAGCGCTTATTTTCAGGGGAGGGCTTATTTTAGCGCATGCGCCCCAAAGCCCGTTTGGGCTTAGGGCGGTCTTATTTTTCAGGCTAAACAGGGAGCAAACCTCACATTCATTAGCACGGATGATGTTACCTAGTCGGCTAGTGAAACGTCTGAAAGAAAATAGCTCAGAAAGCACCAAAGTCTCCACAATTGAATTCTTTTGTTGTTGTTGTTGTTGTTGTTGGTCTTTATTTGTTTGTTTTAAGGCCCTCGTTTTTGACTTCCTCTTTTCTTCCACCCTGGAGGAACCCTTGTGTGAGATACCCCCTTGGCCTAGCTTCTCTCGGGCCATTCTCCTAAGTGACTTTGACCTGTTCTCAACCCTAAGGGGGATAGGTTTACACTATATCTATAGCCTTGTAACTTCATATATTGACACCGAGAGATCAGCGGCAGGGAACAGGAGACTAGAAGGCCAATTCTTGAGATTGAGTTGCCCTAAAAAAGCAGGAGAATTAATGTAATTGCTGAGGTCTTCTAGAAAACTCCCGGGAGGGGAAGCAGAACTCCTTGGCCAGCGTGAGAGTTGAAGCCCATACATCTTTTTAAGTTCCCAAAGTTGAAAACAGAAAAGTAGACCCCACCAGTGGGTCATCAAGAATACAACGGTGATAGGAAGTTTTGAACAAGCTGGTTTTCGCTATTGAGTTCACTGTACTAGTTCACGCTTCTAGTCCACATGGAAAAAGGCAGTTTCTGTTGTTCTGAGCGAGGCTTCCTGATACAGTAAAAAGCACACAATTAGGTCCAAAAACCCTCTTTTTATTTCAAAGGCTGTGAATTATATCCATTCACAGCCCGTAATGAGTCCCAAATAGTTTGTAAAGAGTCCTACAGTAGGCTGCCAAAGTCCTTCGGGATAAGGCTGATAAGCCCCCACCTTTATCTCCCTGGAAACGCTGCCAAAGACTTAATTGGCAGTTCGCTTGGCAAGGCCACATGGAGCACAGAGTCAAAACAGAGCTTCAGAATGGAAACAGACCAGCATGAACTAAGTTGCTTCTTGCAAAGGCTCAAGTGCCTTTGCTCCTCCTTTATGTCCTACGGGAGGGGCCAATCACATCCAAACCTTCCGCCCCGAGTTGTCCCTTCTGTTTTAACTGTTCTTGTCTTCTGGCAGCTGTGCGCATGCACGCACTGGGAACGGGGGGGGGGGGGGGAGGAGCCTGTTCCTCTGCCTTGCTTGTGTCTGACTCTGGAGACTCCGGAGGCAGCATATAACTCCCAGATGGGCCTGGCCTCCTCTCTGCCTCTGATGCAGAGCCCTCGTCCAAGCCTTCCGAAGACAAATTCTTTGTGTGTCCAATCACACTTGGCCAATAAAGAATTCTATTCTATTCTATTCTATTCTATTCTATTCTATTCTAACAAAGACAAATTCCTTGTGTGTCCAATCACACTTGGCCAATAAAGAATTCTATTCTATTCTATTCTATTCTACTTTAGTCTAGTCTACTCTACTCTATATTCTACTCTACATTCTACTCTACTCTACTCTACTCTACATTCTACTCCACTCCACTCTACTCTACTCTACTCTACTCTACTCTGCTCTACTCTGCTCTATTTTATATTCTACTCTACATTCTACTCTGCTCTACTCTACTCTATATTCTACTTTACATTTACTCCACTCCACTCTGCTCTGCTCTACTCTATTCTATATTCTATTTTACATTCTACTCTGCTCTACTCTACTCTATTCTATATTCTACTCTACATTCTACTCTGCTCTACTCTACTCTTCTCTACATTCTACTCCACTCCACTCCATTCCACTCTACTCTACTCCATTTTCTTCTAATCTAGTCTAGTCTATTCATATTATTTCTATTTCTATTATTTTCTATTTATTTCTATTTCTATTATTTCTATTTCATCCCATCCTATCTTATAACTTTGGGGAAAAAAGCATATCCACGTCTCTCCCTGATGACCCGATGCCCACTTTGCCATTTCCACCACTGCCACTTGATTGAAATGGAAGAGGGTCTCGTAGATTCAATAAAAGGATCCCAAGGATGGCTTTTGCCTGCGAGGGCTCTGCCTTTCCCAGCCGAAACGCACAGGGATATATGTGTATGTATGTATGTATGTCTATATATATTTTGATCCGTTCCCCGCTTCGGGAGGTGTTGAGTGGATCCGTCTGCAGACTGCCATCAGAGTAACTGGATCCAGTGGTAATGCAGTCTGTTGTAAGAGACACCAACGGGTAGCAGTGGAGAAGTCCAGAAATGGGAGAGACTGTTTCAGCTCCTGGGATGTTATATCTCTGGGCAGATCTGTCTTTCGCTTCCTCTCCGGTTCTCCTTTGGGAACGACGGGAGAGAAGACACAATGTCTGTAGGAAGCCATTCACACGCTTTGCTCCCCCGTCTGAGGCACTGGGCGGAATTTCTCAACTCTAACCCCAGCTTCTCGCTGGTCCAAATTTAAACTGATGTTACTTTCTTTTATTTAAAGGTTTTTTTTTTTTAAATTCACCCAGCTTGTTTTGTTTGATTCGGCCTTCTAAGGGGCCGTTTTTGCAATGGCTTTCTTAAGTGTTTGTGTTTTTAGTCCACAGTTTTCCCTTGTACAATATAGAATAGAATAGCAGAGTTGGAAGGGACCTTGGAGGTCTCCTAGTCCTAGGCAGGAAACCCTACACCGTTTCAGACAAATGGCTATCCAACATCTTCTTAAAAACGTCCAGTGTTGGAGCATTCACAACTTCTGGAGGCAAGCTGTTCCACTGGTTCATTGTTCTGACTGTTAGGAAATTTCTCTTTAGCTCTAGGTAGCTTCTCTCCTTGATTAGTTTCCACCCGTTGCTTCTTGTCCTGCCTTCAGGGGATTTGGAGAATAGCTTGACTCCCTCTTTGTGGAAGCCCCTCAAATATTGGAACACTGCTATCATGTCTCCCCTAGTCCTTCTTTTCATCAAACTAGACATACCCAGTTCCTGCAATTGTTCCTCATATGTTTTAGTCTCCAGTCCCCTAATCCTCTTTGTTGCTCTTCTCTGCCCTCTTTCGAGAGTCTCCACATCTTTTCTCCATCATGGCGACCAAAACTGAATGCAAATATTCCAAGTGTGGCCTTTTCAAGGCCTTATAAAGGGGTATTAACACTTCACGTGATCTTGATTCTATCCCTCTGTTTATGCCGCCTAGAACTGTGTTGGCTTTTTGCCACCCCCCTTTTTTTTACAGATGTGTGTTTGTGTGCTTGTTCACCAAATGCACTGCAAAATCAGGAAAGGATTGGGTATTGGTACAAAAAGACGCAGCTGCTTTGATGAGCCACATTAAGGACCCTTTGCTTTCTGGAATGGACTCATGGAAGCAGCTGCAATCATTTCTTCAGACTCAAAGCAGTAGCCTAAAAAAAAAAGACACAGCTGCTTTCAAAAGCCTCTTGCTTCTTTGCCTTCTAAATAATGTCCTCTGAATTTAAGCATGCACACATAATCACATAATGATTTCTATTATGCTAGTTTTTTGTGTTTTTAAAGGAGGGAGCTAACACGTTGTCTCTCCCTGCAGGAAAATCCCTTCAGGCAGAGAATAGTCCACGCTTTCGCAGAGGACGCAGAAGGGAACCTCAGCTTTAACGATTTTGTCGACATGTTTTCTGTACTGAGTGAAATGGCTCCCCGGGAACTGAAAGCAATTTATGCCTTTAAGATTTACGGTAAGAAAAAAAATAACAGGGTGGGTAGAACAGCTGGCTGGGGAATTCTGGGAGTTGAAGTCCACCCCTATTAAAGTTGCCACGGTTGCAAACTCTGGGTTGGAGCCCCGCCCAGTATCCCTATGGCCGGGATGGAGAACCTTTTTGACACTCAGCACCCAAACCAGAAAGTGTGTGCATATGCGCGCGTGCGCCAGAGAATCCAAAGACTAGCTGGCTGGCGCGGATGGGGAGGGGCTGGTAACCAGAAGAGCAGATGGCAATGGCGCATGTGCCTGTAGAAAGGGCTCTGCGTGCCACCTCTGGCACACGCGCCATTGGTTTGCCGTCATGACCTTATGAGAAGCAGCTGATTCTTAGCAAGATCTTCACCATCTTTGACAGGCTTATGCCAAGAAGTGGAATAATAGCAAGTTAGAAGAGTGTTCCTCAACTTGCTTCTCTCCTTGATTAGTTTCCACCCATTGCTTCTTGTCCTGCCCTCGGGTGCTTTGGAGAATAGCTTGACTCCCTCTTCTCTGTGGCAGCCCCTCAAATATTGGATATTTGGTCCACTAGAAAAAATTCTACCCCATCAACTTCAGGTGGGATGGACTTCAACTCCAAGAATCTCCCAGTCCAGCATCCTTATGATAAGCAGCTAAAATTTCTCAGCCACAGTGCATGTGTCAGCGTTCCAAGTATCATGTAAAATTAAATCAGAGTCCAAGGCAAAACGATCCTTAAAGTTCTAATTTAATAAAGCAGACATCTCAGCACATCTGTGTTAATCCCAATTCTGGAAATGACATCAGAATCCCACCCAGTTAAACGTTCATGATCTTGTCCCCACACTCACAAATCCATCACATGGTCCAATCTTATTCTTCCACGCTGGCATCCACACCCAGCTGCTGCTGGTCAGGTGTGAAAGTGCGGAGACAAAAGACGACCTTGGTCTTCTAGGAAAGAATGATAACAATACATTCCACAATCCTACTCCTGTCTATTCCTCCCTCCCATCAACTATAGAAACAGCATATTGAAATAAGAGAAAGTGTGGCAGGCCAAAATTCTAAAAGGAATATAATTGCAGGCCTTTCTCTTGGAGGTGACTTGGTGAATCTCCCGTCCAGTAGTTTGCATTTTTACGGAACAAGTGGAAATCTTCTTGTCTTAATTGTCTCCAGTAGCTACCGGTACGACCAGCTCACCCTCTCAACCAAACTCCTTTAGAGAAGCCATCCTTCAACCTCAATTTAATTTTTTAATGTCTGCTTTTCCCCCACCGCCGTTTCTGGAGGGCTACGAGGTCCAAAATTCTTTGCAAAAAAAAAAGGAAAAAAAAGGAAGGATGTGATTTATTTCCTTCGTGGCAGGAAAGATCTGTCAGACGCCAGACCTTTTCCCAATGAATCTGCCTCGACAGATTTACCGTCCATGCGCAACCTGCTAAATGTCATTCTGCTGGTTTCTAATTAAATAGAACGGATGGTAAATTCTGCTTATTGAGCGAAGCACAATAAAAGGAATGTTCAGCGTTGGCCTTTTAATCACCAGCCTGTTGTTCGTTTGCTAGATTCATGATTGAGCCTCAGAGATAGAGGAGAGGAGGAAAGACACCTTCTCCAGATGTTCGGGAGATTCCGACCAGGAGAACTTTCAACTTTTAATAGATTTGTATGCCGCCCAATCCCGAAGGACTCCGGGCGGCTTACTTTATAAAAGCAGTTTAAAAAAAAAAAAAGATTAAAAAAAGATTAAAGACACAAGACAGAACGGCTTAAAAACAGAAACACAACATGCACTCGGTTTTCAAAGGGTTCAATCAAGATCAACAGCCCCAGGCCTGCCGGAACAGCCAGGTCTTAACCGACTTACGGAAGGCCAGAAGTGGAATGAAGGGTGGGTGGGGTCGGTTGAAGTTCAGACATCCAAGCCACGTGAAATAAATCAGTGCATATTGTTGTCAGATGGAGAGTCAACACCTTCCAGGTGTGGAGGTGGCGAGTGAGGAAGGAGAGGAACAGCTGGGTCCCGTGCCTGATGCGCGAATGCACAGAAGGCAGAGGAGAGGAGAGCAGTGGAAATCTAGGGGCCGGTCCTTGGGACGGAAGAGCCAGTACTGCTAGCGAACCCCCGCTAGCTCTGGGGATAAAAGGCAGGGGGCAGAGATGAATAGATGGGGCAGACAACTGCTCATCTCCCTACCGGATGGACTTGTTAGCCTCTCTGCGTTGAGAGAGAAACGTTTTGCCGGAGCTTCTGGCGCTTGGGAGTTTGGGAAACATTAATCAATTATAGATAACAGAGTTGGAAGGGTCCTTGGAGGTCTTCTAGTCTAACCCCCTGCCTGGACAGGAAACCCTACACCACTTCAGACAAATGGTCATCCAACATCTTCTTAAAAACTTCCAGTGTTGGAGCATTCACAACTTCTGGAGGCAACTTCTGTTCCACCGATTCATTGTTCCCACTGTCAGGAAATTCCTCCTTAGTTCTAGGTTGCTTTTCTCCTTGATTAGTTTCCACCCATTGCTTCTTGTTCTACCCCTCAGGTGCCTTGGAGAATAGTTTGATTCCTTCTTTTTTGTGGCAGCCCCTGAGATATTGGAAGACTGCTATCATGTCTCCCCTAGTCCTTCTTTTAATCAGACTAGACATACCCAGTTCCTGCAACCTTAGGGATGTGTTCCCCTGGGTTTCGTTCCCCCACCCCTTTAGTAATATCTCAAGTTATGATAGGGGGAATAGAACAGAGTTGGGAGGGACCTTGGAGGTCTTCTAGTCCAACCCCCTGCTTAGGCAGGAAACCCTTCACCACTTCAGACAAATGGTTATCCGACATCTTCTTAAAAACTTCCAGTGTTGGAGCATTCACGACTTCTGGGGGCAACTTCTGTTCCACTGATTCATTGTTCTCACTGTCATGAAATTCCTCCTTAGTTCTAGGTTGCTTCTCTCCTTGATTAGTTTCCACCCATTGCTTCTTGTCCTGCCCTCAGGGGCCTTGGAGAATAGCTTGACTCCCTCTTCTTTGGGGCAGCCCCTCAAACATTGGATATTTGGCCCAGCGGAAAAATTCTACCCCATCTGCTTGTTTCTGTGCAGATTTGTAGGAAGCCCTAAAAAAAAAAAAGTGACTCCATATCCCATCGACCGCAGTGCAGGGCATGGGATCTGTAGTTCCCAGCACCAGTTGAGGGCGGCAAAGAGAACAACCTGACCCCCCCACCCCCCACCCCCCACCCCTTCTCCTTCCCGTCTTTTCCCGCCTAGATTTCAACACCGACAACTTCATTTGCAAATCCGACCTGGAGCAGACCCTGAACAAGCTAACCAAGGAGGAGCTGACGGAGGAGGAGGTCAGCCTGGTGTGCGAGAAGGTCATCGAAGAAGCAGACATGGATGGCGACGGGAAGCTTGGATTCTCGGATTTCGAGAACATGATTTCCAAAGCTCCGGATTTTCTCAGGTAAGAATAGCACTTAGACTTATATACCGCTTCCTAGGGCTTTCAGCCCTCTCTAAGCGGTTTACAGAGTCAGCATATCGCCCCCACAGTCTGGGTCCTCATTTCACCCACCTCGGAAGGATGGAAGGCTGAGTCAACCTTGAGCCAGTGAGATTAGAACCGCTGAACTGCAGATAACAGTCAGCTGAAGTGGCCTGCAGTACTGCACCCTAACCACTGCGCCACCAGAAGCCCGGGCACCATCGGTCGAGGCTCCTCCACCTTGGCAACTGTAAAAGTGCGTGGACCTGGGTACTTGAGAGACCGCCTGCTGCCAATTACCTCCCAAAGACCCGTCAGATCTCACAGGGTCGGCCTCCTCCAGGTTCCGTCCACCAGCCAATGCCATCTGGCTACTACCCGGGGGGAGGGCCTTCTCTGTAGCAGCTCCGGCCCTTTGGAATGAACTCCCCGCGGAGATCCGGACCCTCACCTCTCTCCAGGCCTTCCGGAAAGCCGTCAAAACCTGGCTGTGCCGGCAGGCCTGGGGTTGATGAGTTCCCCTCCCCTCTCGACTGGTATGGCTGTGTGATTTTCGTGTATTTTAATTATGTGTACTGTTGTTTGTGTTCTCTTTCCCCCCCTGAGTTGTTCGCCGCCCTGAGTCTCTCCTGGAGAAGGGCGGCATACAAATAAACCAAATACAATACAATACAATACAATACAATACAATACAATACCTCCACTCCCAGAGTTCCCCAAGCCAGTATGGTTGGTTGTTGTTGTTGTTGGAATTCTGGGGATTGAAGTCCACAGATCTTGGCGAGGCTGAAGAACTCTGGTTGAAAGGCCTGCAGTCAGATTTGAATAGGTTGGAGATGGTCAGAAGAAGACTTAATGCAGATCAACAGAGTGGGAAGGGAGCTTCCTGGACTAGGTCATCTAGTCCATCCCCCCCACCCAAGCAGGAGACCCTAAACCATTTCTGACAGATGGCCGTCCAAGTCTCTTCTTGAAAGCCTCCAGGGATGAAGCTCCCACAACTTCTGAAGGCAACTTCCGTTCCATGGGTTGATTGTTCTCACTGTCAGGAAATTCCTCCTTGTTTCCAAGTTGAATCTCTCCTTGGTCAGTTTCCATCCATTCTTCCTTCTCTGGCCTTGTAGAATAGCTTGACCCCTTTCTCCTCTCTGGGGCAGCCCCTCAACTATTGGAAGATGCTCTCCTGTCTCCCCTGGTCCTTCTCTTCCCTAGACTAGCCAGGCTCAGTTCCTACAACCGTCCATCGTATGTTTTCGCCTCCAGGCCTTTGCTCATCTTAGGTAGATTCAGATGAACAGAGTTAGAAGGGAACTTATAGGTCATCTAGTCCAACCCCCCCCCTCCCCGCCCAAGCAGGAGACCCTACACTATTTCTGACAGATGACAGTCTGGTCTCTTCTTGAAAACCTCCAATGATGAAGCTCCTACAACTTCTGAAGGCAACTTCCATTCCACGGGTTGATTGTTCTCACTGTCAGGAAATTCCTCTTTATTCCCAGGTTGAATCTCTCCTTGGTCAGTTTCCATCCATTCTTCCTTGTCTGGCCTTGTAGAATAGCTTGACCCCTTCCTCCTCTCTGGGGCAGCCCCTCAACTATTGGAAGATGCTCTCCTGTCTCCCTTGGTCCTTCTCTTCCCTAGACTAGCCAGGCCCAGTTCCTGCAACCGTCCATCGTATGTTTTCGCCTCCAGGCCTTTGCTCATCTTAGATAGATTCAGATGAACAGAGTTAGAAGGGACCTTGGAGGTCATCTAGTCCAGCCCCTCTGCTCAGGCAGGAAACCCTGCATCGTTTCAGGCAGACGGTTGTGCAATCTCTCCTTAAACACTTCCAGTGCTGGAGCACCGGCAACATCTGGGGCTTTGGCTATATTTCCCGAAGAGCTTTGGCTCCATCCGAATAGAGCTGGAAGGGATCTTGGTCCAATCAGGAGATCCTTTTCCTCCCGTGGGAATTGAGGGCAGCATGTTCGTGATTCGAGTGGAGGGCAGCTCAGCTCTCCTCTTTGTTTGAAAGGAAAGAGATCACTGGGGAGAAACGTTTTCTGAGAACTACCAGCCTCTGACCCAACCGCTTCGGGCACCAGGAATGACCTCCCCCCCCCCCCGGTGCTAAATCCCAGAGGCCCAAACTTCCAGGCAATGGCAGAAGCACTTAACGGATTCTGAAAATGTGATCCCCGTGGGATCGTTTCCCCCTTTGAGAAACAAAAAAAAAAAAAAGGGATCGTTTTGAAGCCACTTTAATGGCTCCATTAGCACTCCCAGCTGGCAGGAGCCGAGTCTTCTGTCCGAGGAGGCTGGCTATGTTGTGTTTTCGCAGGAAATGGGTTTATATCAATCATCGGGGAAGCTGAAACATTCACACGCACGTAGGCACACACGCAGGTCTACAGGATAGTGGGACACCGAGAGAGGTAAGTTCACGCCACACCCCATTCAAGTGGGTTGAGGAAGTGGCCAGATGCCAACTTTGCTTGGGATGAAATGTGCTTTGGTGCAATTTTGTCAGTTTAGACCAGGATTTCTCTCTCAACCATAGCAACTTTTAAGATGTGTGGATCTCAACTTAGCTGCTCTCATATTGTGTTGCATCTCTTTCTCTTTCCCTCCATCCTTCCTTCCTTCCTTCCTTCCTTCCTTCCTTCCTTCTTTCCTTCCTTCCTTTTCTTTTCCTTTCCTCCTCCCTCCCTCCTTCCTTCCTCTCTCTGTCCATTCCTCCTCCCTCCCTTCTTTCCTTCCTTTCTATCTCCCCTCCCTCCTTCCTTCCTCTTTCCATTCCCCTCCCTCCCTTCTTTCCTTCCTTTCTATCTCCTCTCCCTCCCTCCTTCCTTCCTCTCTCTGTCCATTCCCCCTCCCTCCCTTCTTTTCTTCCTTTCTCCCTATCTCCCCTCCCTCTCTTACTTCTGCCTTCTTTCCTTCCTTTTTTGACATCTTCTTTCCTTCCTTCCTTCCTTCCTTCTTTTTCCTTTCCTCCCTCCATCCCTCCCTCCTTCCTTCCTCTCTCTCTCCATTCCCCCTCCCTCACTTCTTTCCTTCCTTTCTATCTCCCCTCCCACCTTCCTTCCTTTCTCTCTCCATTCCCCCTCCCTCCCTTCTTTCCTTCCTTTCTCCCTATCTCCCCTCCCTCTCTTACTTCTGCCTTCTTTCCTTCCTTTTTGACATCCTCCTTCCTTCCTCCTTTCTTCCTCCCTCTCTCCCCTTCCTCCCTCTCTCTCCCCTCCTTCCCTTCTTTCTTTCCTTTCTCTCTCTCTCCATTCCCCCTTCCTCCCTTCTTCCTTCTTCCCTTCCTGTTTGACATCCTTCTCCTTCCTTCCTTCCTTCCCTATTCCTGCTTCTCTCTTCCCCTCCCGTTTCCTTCACAGCACCTTCCACATACGAATCTGAAACCCATGGGGCTGAGCCGCCCGAAGCCAGGCTGGCTGATGTCTTGCTGGCTTCCTTCTCCTCCTTTCTCGGATGCTGCAGCAAAGGTCTCGCGGGATCCTGGCCCAGCTGATGAAGGACCATTTCCCAAGATCTTTGGAATATACCTGGATTATTATTCTTATTCTTATTACTAACTCGGTTTTTATTTTTTTAAAAAAAAACGACAACACCCCACAACGTAGGCCTGTCGCCTCTTGGGACACACCTTGCTGGACTGTGATTTTTTTTAAAAAAACGGGGTCACCCCCCGAGTCGTCCGTGGGGTTCTCTTGTCATTTTTTATACGTGTCTTGTCCTCCTAGCCCTCTAAGCAAAAAGAAAACAACAAAGGGCAACTTCGACGAGATTTCGAATCTCCCCGAAAGGACTTGATCCAACCGAAGCACTGGAACTCCCAAGAGAAGGAGGTGCCCTGATTTTAAAAGCCAGGCGACCCTTCCCTGCTGGATTCGTGCAGCAGAAAAAACAAAAACAAAACGCCTGGAGCCCAGAACGAGGCGTTTCATCCACCGAGGAGGCGTTGGGTGAAGGCTTTTTTCCTTAATGAAACTTGAAATACATCGTCCTCCTCTTTCTCGTTCCTCCTGCCCCCCCCCCAAGACATTTTGCATTAGCAAATCAATGCCTCTCCCACAAAACCCTCGGTGGGCATTCTGGCCTCCTCTCATATCCTGATTGCATTAAGCTGACCGATTGCAAAAAAAATAATAATAAACGAAGGAACGAAACAAAGGAATGAAATCAAAAGTAGGAACAACACAAAACACGAACCCTACACCTTTCGCCAACCCCCGGGGGAAGCCGCCTAAAGCAATTCTCCCCCCCTCCGCCATTGGATGCGTGACCCGCCGTGATTTCTCTCCGAAACCAGCTGCATTTCGTATTTTATTTGATTTTATTTCGGTTTGGGTCCTCGGCTAATCGAAGCTAAGCATGATGACAATCATATCTCGCCACGGTTTTTTCACACAATCTCCTGGAAGGGCTTCTGCTACCTATTGTGTGGCTTCTGTAAATTACCCAAGAATTAAAACGTTGGCTGGTTTTACTGACAGGAGGATGGTTTTCTTTTGGGCTCACCGTTGAAAAGAAAAAGCTCTGGTTGTTTTTGTTTTATTTTATTTTATTAATCCGATTGATTTGGCCGCCCGTCTCACGGAAAGAGACTCCGGGCGGCGCGGAGCAAGGCAGTCAAAACAGGAAAGGAGGAAGACAATCGTCGGCTCAAACCGTCATACAATCATGATTAAAAAGAGTTAGAAATTAGAGAAGAGGAACTAAGAAAAAACTTCTTGTTTGTGGCGATTATTGCTATTATTATTATTATTCGCTGGTTTTTAGCCCAGATGATGGCATGCAAAAAAGGCAGTAGGATTTTCTTTTGTGTTTTGTTTTGAGAGAAAGGAGCCATTCAGATCCACACAATTTTTCCAAAATTTGCTAAATCTATTTAGTACTGTGGCGAAAAAAAAGAGAGAGGTGTCATTGGTCTCCCCAAAATTTCCAGGTTCTGCCCCTTTATTTATGGGATCTGGTAGCAAATGACAATAGAACAACAATATTTACAGCGTTACGATATTTTTTTTAAAAAACAAAACAAAAATTAGTTTATCGAACTTAAGATCCAAAAATCAAATGAAGGCAAGTAAAGATTTGTGACCTTCCTAACTGGCTTCTGATCACTCAATGGGGGGGGGGGGGGAAAGACCAGATGGTTCAATTAGTAACTGATTTGTTTAAGAGCCATCGTGGTGCAGTGGTTAGAGTGCAGTATTGCAGGCTAATTCTGCCGACTGCCAGCAGTTCAAATCTCACTGGCTCAAGGTGGACTCAGCCTCCCATCCTTCCAAGGTGGGTAAAGTGAAGACCCAGATTGTTGGGGGGCAAGAGGCTGACTCTGTAAACTGCTTAGAGAGGGCTGTAAAGCACTGTGAAGCGGTATATAAGTCTAAGGGCTATTGCTACCTTCCTTCCTTCCCTCCCTCCTTCCTTCCTTCCTGCCTTCCTTCCTTCCTTCCTTCTTTCCCTCCCTCCCTCCCTCCCTCCCAGTGGTTAGAATGCAGCATTGTAGGCTAACACTGCCCCCCTGTCAGCAGTTTGATCCTGACTGGCTCAAGCTTGACTCAGCCTTCCATCCTTCCGAGGTTGGTCAAATGAGGACCCAGATTGTTGGGGGCAAAGAGGCTGACCCTGTAAACTGCTTAGAGGGGGCTGTAAAAGCACTATGAAGCGGTATATAAGTCTATGGGCTATTGTACACCTTCCTTCCTTCCCTTCCTTCCTTCCTTCCCTCCCTGTGGATAGAATGCAGCATTGCAGGCTGACTCTGCCCACAGTCTGGAGTTCGATCCTGACTGGCTCAAGGTTGACTCAGCCTCCCATCCTTCCGAGGTGGGTCAAATGAGGACCCAGATTGTTGGGGGCAAAAGGCTGACTCTGTAAACCACTTAGAGAGGGCTGTAAAAGTACTGTGAATCAGTATATAAGGGCTATTGCTAGTCCCTTCCTTCCTCCCCTCCCCTCCCTCCCTCCCTCCCTCCCTCCCTCCCTCCCTCCCTCCTTCCTTCCTTCCTTCCTTCCTTCCTTCCTTCCTTCCTTCCTTCCTTCCTTCCTTGTGGCTAGAATGCAGTATTGCAGGCTAACTCTGCCTACTGCCATCAGTTCAATTCTCACCAGGCTCAAGGTTGACTCAGCCTCCCATCCTTCCGAGGTGGGTCAAATGAGGACCCAGATTGTTGGGGGCAAAAGGCTGACTCTGTAAACCACTTAGAGAGGGCTGTAAAAGTACTGTGAATCAGTATATAAGGGCTATTGCTAGTCCCTTCCTTCCTCCCCTCCCTCCCTCCCTCCCTCCCTCCCTCCCTCCCTCCCTCCCTCCCTCCCTCCTTCCTTCCTTCCTTCCTTCCTTCCTTCCTTCCTTCCTTCCTTGTGGCTAGAATGCAGTATTGCAGGCTAACTCTGCCTACTGCCATCAGTTCAATTCTCACCAGGCTCAAGGTTGACTCAGCCTCCCATCCTTCCGAGGTGGGTCAAATGAGGACCCAGATTGTTGGGGGCAAAACGCTGACTCTATAAACCGCTTAGAGAGGGCTGTAAAAGAACCATAAAGTGGTATATAAGTCTAACTGCTGTTGCTAGTGCTATTAACAACTGTGGCCAAAAAAAAAAGGTCATAAAATTGACCCAACTTGTTTAGCAACTGGGAATTCTGGTCCCAGTTATGGACCAGGCAAGAAAGTACTTTTACTAACCACAGCGGCTGTTTCCATTTTGTAAAGCCCAACAAATTCCGATTCAACCAGTCAGAAGCCCGTCGTGTCAACAGGCAAGTTTTGCATCCGTTTACTTGGAAGTAGGTAAATAGCGAAACCGAGATTATTGACTTCGCTCGGAAAGCCTTAAAAGCAGGACGGGGAAGTCAATTTCCCTAATGAAAGGGATGGGTGGAAAAAAAAGATGGGGCTTCCGAATAGCCCTTTGTTCACCCTGCAGTGATGGAAACGAATCGAGCCATTAGGGATGTTTTCATTTGTTTTTTTTAAAGCAAGCATTCTTTTTTGCTTAAAAAAAAACACGGAATAAAATCTTTTTTGCTTTTCTTCTGATTAATCTCCCTTCAATGTCAGGGCGAAGAGGATGGGGGCAAACCAGACAGTGCAGAGGGGGAAGTCAAGGACAAAACACCCCCCCCCAAAAAGATTTATTTTGCCTTCTGAGAAGACTCCCACCCCAAAGACTGCGGAGAGAGGATTTCTGTTTCATTGGGTCTCAAAGAACATTACAAGGGAAAGGAGGAATGGAAGAGCCGAGGTGGCGCAGTGGTTAAATGCAGCACTGCAGGCTACTTCAGCTGACTGCAGTTCTGCAGTTCGGCTGTTCAAATCTCACCGGCTCAAGGTTGACTCAGCCTTCCACCCTTCCGAGGTGGGTGAAATGAGGACCCAGACTGTGGGGGCGATATATGCTGACTCTGTAAACCGCTTAGAGAGGGCTGAAAGCCCTATGAAGCGGTATATAAGTCTAACTGCTATTGCTATTGCTATAGAATTGTCCTCCATATTGCGAGAGCCATAATTCCCCTTTTTTACGGTTCTAGGAAACGAATCAGTTCCTGGGAAAATTCACCCCTAAACCTTCTCCCCTTCCCAACTTATCCAAGAAGGATAGTCCTCGATTTACGGCCACAATCGGGGATCAGAACTTCCGTTGCTAAGCAAGGCAGGGATTTGGACGAGTCGCTCTCGGTTTTACGACCTTCGTCGCCACTGATGTTTTTCTTTTTTTTTAAAGAGTTTTATTATTTTTTAGTTACAAAAATAAAGGTTCCATCTTTCCTTATGCAGTGTGTTGTCTGGGTGCAAACCTCTCTGTGCCACGTCTTTCACATTCTTATTAACATGATTTCCCTAAGTTTATAATATATTGAGGATTTACCGTATTTTTCGGAGTATAAGACACACCGGGGTATAAGACGCACCAAGGTTTTGAAGAGGCAAATGTTTTTTAAAAGTAGGTAGGTAGATAGAGGGATAGAGAAGGATAGAGAGAGAGAAATACAGTAGGGAGGGAGGGAGAGAGAGAGTAGGGAGAGAGACTGGCACCGGAAAAAGTGACTTATGATTGTTTTTCACACTTAGGACTTTTGCAGCATCCCATGGGGTGTGTGTGTGTGTCACTGATTTGGCAACGGACTCATATTTATGACGATCGCAGTCTCCCCGGGGGTCACGTGATCCCCTTTAGCGACCTGATGGACAAGATCAATGGGGAAGCCAGATTGAACTAACAACTGTGTGACTCACTTAACAACTGCAGTGATTCCCTTAACAACGGTGGCAAGGAAGGTCATAGAACTCACTTAACCCGGCCACAGAAATGTGGGGCTCAATTGTGGTTGTAAGTCGAGGACTACAGTTCTTGTACAACCCTTGGGGGCCTCATCCAATCCATACTCCTCTCCGCCGTCTTTGCTTCTCTACACAACCTGCGTTCGACCTCCAAGCTCCCCTCAAGAGGCAGCCAAGGGGTATGGTGGCCCCTGGAAGGCAGGCAGGCAGGCAGGCAGGCAGGCAGGCAGGCAGGCAGGCAGAAGTGACCCAAAGGCCGGGCGTGGCTTCCAGTCAGAAATGGGGGGCTGAGACATCCTGGTGGGTTGTTTCCCGTCGCAACTTTGCCTCTGGTCTTTGAGCGGCGGCCTTGGGAAGAGAGTTTGGGTTGGAAGGCGCCTTCAAATCGGTGCCTTCAGGATTTGGCCTTCTTCTCTGTGAAGAGGAACCTCCTGGGCTTCTCACTCTGCCGGGGGAAATAGAGGGATGGAGATCAGGGGGGTCATTTCAGAAAGACCCTTCCCAGAAAATGCAGTTCTGGACACTCCTGGTTGGGTGAAAACCGTGAAGGTTACTGGCTGGGAGGCTCTCCATGTGCTTGGATGTTGTATGGTTTTGTTTTTTCAAAATCAGGGGATTCTATCTCTCTCCATTGGTCCATCCATCTGTCCATTCACCCTTCCTTCCTTCCTTCCTTCCTTCCTTCCTTCCTTCCTTCCTTCCATTTACCCATCCATCCATTCACCCACCCACCCACCCATCCATCCATCCACCCACCCACCCACCCACCCACCACCCACCCTTCCTTCCACCCACCCACCCTTCCATTCACCTTTCCTTCCTTCTTTCCTTCCTTCCTTCCTTCCTTCCTTCCTTCCTTCATCTTCCTTCCATCCATCCACTGACCCATCCATCTCCCCTTCTCTATCCCTCTCCTCCCTCCCTCCCTCCTTCCTTCCTTCCTTCCTTCCTTCCATCCATCCATCCACTGACCCATCCATCTCCCCTTCTCTATCCCTCTCTTCCCTCCCTCCTTGTTGCCTTCCTTCCTTCCTTCCTTCCATCCACTGACCCATCCATCTACCCTTCCCTTTCCCTCTCTCTCCCTCCCTCCCTCCTTCCATCCATCCATCCATCCATCCACTGACCCATCCATCTACACTTCCCTCTCCCTCTCCTTCCTTCCTTCCTTCCTTCCTTCCTTCCTTCCTTCCTTCCTCCCTCCCTCCCTCCCTCCTTCCCTCCCTCCCTCCCCTCCCCTTCCTGGATTTTGGATGTTAAATCTAGATAGCCTTTCCTTTTAATTGACCACACCCATCATCCCCTACTATCACCCCCTACTTTGCTCCCCGACTTCTCTGAAACCGAAGAAGACTCATCCTCAGGATTGGCCCCCTATTCTGTACCACCTCGACGTCTCCTGTTAGTAAGCCGCTTCCCCTTCCTATGGGGTGAACGTTGAAGGTTACAGTACCTTTTGGGTGGCCTTCCCTTCTGTTCTTCTCCCGGGCAGGTAGGGGATTTGCTCGTAGGGATCCTCCAGAGGCTCAGCTTGGCTTTTGGTTGCGGACCGTGCAGAGTAAGGGTCAGCTATTTTTTCATATGGGCTCTCGGGGTTGATCTGACTCTTGGAGACCTGGCCAAACTTTGTGGAGATTTGATCATAAGACCCTGGGCACCCGCTCAGGGAAGACTTCAGAGCCTTTTCTGAACCATGGAAGATACTTTTTGCCCACCTGAACGATTCCAGAGTATTAGCTGGGTTGTCTGTCCATAAGGCAGGCGGCTGGTTTTTCGGCTGAAAGGACTTCTCATCCACACGTTCCTTTGGAAGTTCAAACAAGGATCTGGCTTGGTTTAGTTGCCCGTGTTCTTTGCTGCCCAGCGGCTTTGGGTTGATCCCAAGAGAAGAGGCATGGAAGGGCATGGAATTTTTGGATTTCTTCAGCAACGTAGGAGATAACTTTGAAGGCGGGCAATTAGGAACGGCTGATTTCTTGGCCGATGGAAAGGCGGGCGGACAACTGTGGGGCTCCGGAGATATCCAAGAGTTTTTGGGTTGGTCAAAGGCAACCCTAGTGTAAATTATTTCTGGTTGAGCGGCCTCTGCCGGATTCACTTTCACGGTGAATGGTGTGTCTGATTGCTTGGCCGATCCAAAGACGCTTCCTGTTTTCCTTTGGGAAGGAGAGGAATGACCTTGGCCCAGTCCTACAGGTTCCTTTGT
Organism: Thamnophis elegans; assembly: GCF_009769535.1. Lineage (NCBI taxonomy): Eukaryota > Metazoa > Chordata > Lepidosauria > Squamata > Natricidae > Thamnophis > Thamnophis elegans. The sequence goes on along the minus strand of NC_045556.1, from coordinate 2,559,578 downwards.
GTCCCCAAAATTTCTGCCCCCCTCTTTTGACTTCCCCAAGCTCCTTTGATCTGAAGGAGGCTTCTTCACAGCTGAATAAATGGTTCCTTCACATCCAACTTCTTCCTCCAAAGACAGGGACTCCAGCAAGCGGGATCTGTCTGGTATAGGTGGAGCTGCGTCTGGGTCCTCCTGTGTTGGGTAAAGCAAGGAAGGGAAAAAAGGAGAGTATGCAGAGGAGAACGTCTACTTCTTAGAATTCTTCCTCCTTTATTAGAATCCTTTCTTGGCCAAGGGTGATTGGACACACAAGGAATTTGTCTTCGGTGTGTAAGCTCTTGTGGGAATTAGTTGTTTGGCAGAGTGGTGACGTGTGGGGAAAAACTCTCCTTGTGTCTAGTTGTTCTGGTGCGCAATGCTCTATAACAGTGTTTCTCAACCTTGGCAACTTGAAGATGTCCGGACTTCAACTCCCAGAATTCCCCAGCCAGCGAATGCTGGCTGGGGAATTCTGGCAGTTGAAGTCCGGACATCTTCAAGTTGCCAAGGTTGAGAAACACTGCTCTATAATGTCATTTTGCTCTATAACTTCTTGGTTGAACCTTCTGACTGACAAGAAAAGAATATAAACTTTTCCCGTTGCTGAGTTTCAGCAACCAGTCTTGAAAGACATACCACCACCTCAAACAGGGAGGAACATCAGAGATGTCATAATTAATCGCTACCAATTCCTTCCCCCTTCGGAAAATGGTTTTCTCCACCCCTCGGCAGCCTCCTCAAGGCTGCCATATTGTTGAGTTGAGAACAACCCATGAATTCCTATTGCTTCCGTCGAGCGAGTAGGCTGAGGATATTTTAAATCAATGCCCCCAAATGTTGCATCTTGCAATGGTGAATGCCACCATGGAACTTCGCTTCTTCTGAAGATCTCATCAGGAGTTACATGGTGAGGATCTGGGAGTTGAAGTCCGGACATCTTCAAGTTGCCAAGGTTGAGAAACACTGCTCTATAATGTCATTTTGCTCTATAACTTCTTGGTTGAACCTTCTGACTGACAAGAAAAGAATATAAACTTTTCCCGTTGCTGAGTTTCAGCAACCAGTCTTGAAAGACATACCACCTCAAACAGGGAGGAACATCAGAGATGTCATAATTAATCGCTAATTAATCAACCTACCTTTGAATTTTGACGTTCTTTGGAAAGAGACTTCTGCACTTCCTGAAGTGGAATCTTTGGATGTCCTGGCTGATTGGCGAAATGACTCCGGGTAACCAGCGAATCGGCAGATGGGTTCCTGCTCAGCGTTGGAACGTCTGCCTTGGAACTTCGGTCTGAAGATATTTCATCATATATGCTTTTCTCCTCCGGCTATGAAAATGGAAAGAACGTGGGAGAAGATACAGCATGATGGACCGTTCCCGCTAACTTAGAAATGCATGTAAGGTCTAGATAACGTCTTACTTCAAATTCTTTGGGCAGCCCAGAGACCACGAACCCAAAATACCATCCCAACCTTTAAAAAAAGAAAGGTTTCGAAAGCTACAAATATAGCAGTACGTCAACAGCAATTCAGAAATATGAATTTCAGCTCTAAGGAAACTAAAGTGGCATCTTGGTACCCAACTGCTCTCGTTGAAACTCTTCGAAGTTGGTACTCAACGCATTTTGATGTGAAAAATTTGTCCCAGTACTCATTGTTTGGTACTCAACACACAAGCTGGAATTTCTTGGGGGTTGGCTGCTTTGTGAGTCACTATGTTATTCCTCATGGGGAAAATTTCATCACGCCTCTCAGAACCAATTAAAAATAAGTATCGAAGTACCACTGTACCCCGTGACGCTAAAATGATGATGACATTCTTGGATAAAGAAGGATATCTCTGGCTGTTTTAGGAAGCCTCAAGAGAGGGTCTTCTACTGATTGCAACCCTTTAGGATAGGCTGGGTGGTAAGATAGGGACACTTAGCTAAATAGCACTAGCACTTAGACTTGAGCCTTGAGCCAGTCAGGATCGAACTCCAGACTTTTGGGCAGAGTCAGCCTGCAATGCTGCATTCTATCCACAGGGAGGGAGGGAAGGAAGGGAAGGAAGGAAGGTGTACAATAGCCCATAGACTTATATACCGCTTCATAGTGCTTTTACAGCCCTCTCTAAGCAGTTTACAGAGTCAGCCTCTTGCCCCCCAACAATCTGGGTCCTCATTTGACCCACCTCGGAAGGACGGGAGGCTGAGTCAACCTTGAGCCTGGTCAAGATCGAACTTCTGACAGTGGGCAGTGAGTTAGCCTGCAATAGCAATTGCACTTAGACTTATATACCGCTTCACAGTGCGTGACAGCCCTCTCTAAGCATTTACAGAGTCAGCCTCTTGCCCCCCCAACAATCTGGGTCCTTGTTTGACCCACCTCGGAAGGACGGAAGTCAACCTTGAGCCTGGTGGGATCTGAACTGCCAAATTGCAGGCAGCTGGCAGAAGCAGGCCTGCAGTACTGCATTCTAACCATTGCACCACCGTGCCTCTTAAATGCAGTGAAACCACAGGATAATAGTTTACGTTTGCTCAAATGGGTTGGATCTATGCACAGTGTTTCCCAACCTTGGCAACTTGAAGATGTCCGGACTTCAACTCCCAGAATTCCCCAGCCAGCGAATCGCTGGCTGGGGAATTCTGGGAGTTGAAGTCCGGACATCTTCAAGTTGCCAAGGTTGGGAAACACTGATCTATGGTTTCGGCAATCCGACTCACCTTGGGACAGGCCGATGTGAGGTTTTCTCCAAACGGCTGAATTTCGGACCTCTGGTAGTAGCTGATGAGTTCAGCCAAGTTCAGATGCTCCTGAGTGTCTCCGGCTACAATGTACTTCCCGCTGCGGTAGGAGATGACAAAATGACGGCAGCGATCCTTCCCTCTGAAAGTCAAAAAGCTGGCCATCGGAGGAGCAGGAGGGTGAGGGCAACCCGCGGCCTCCTCTGGTTCTTTTCTCCACTCCCCGAAGGAAAACGAAGAGTCCTTAAACTCCCCAGGGAAGCCAAGTGGAATTTCCAGTCTAATTCCAGATCACCCAGGTGGCAGCATCGTTCCTTCTCTGGTCTGCCTAGGTCCCGCCTTTCATTTGCCTCTCTCTCTCTCTCCTCTTGCCCAGGTGCCACGTCAAGTCCCAGGTGGGGTGGGGAGTGGGGGGGAGAGACACACACACACACACACACACACACACACACACACACACAGAGAGAGAGGACAGCCCAGCTCTTCCTCCTGCCTCTCCCCCACCCCCAGCTATCCTGAATACTCAAGGGGATTGCAAATTCAGCCCCTGAACTGGGCAGCCTCATGCCATGATGGTGTTGTCCTGAAGGACAGGACGGCACGAACAAGCTGAGTTTGGGCACCCTGGGCTACATTTGGCACCAACCTGTGGCTTCTAGAGATGCAGTGAAGCCAGAAATGGAAGTTTCCTGCTGGTAATATATATATTTTTGTGAAGGTTGCTTTGGATCATAGGTTCTGTTCAGTTGCTACTAGCAGTTTGATCTCTTGTGACCGCAATACTTCATTTGTCTATCAGTCCTTAATCTCCTTCCTTCCTTCCCTCCATCTGTCTTCCTTCCTTCCTTCCTTCCTTCCTTCCTTCCTTCCTTCTTCCTTTCCCTTCCTTCCTTCCTCTTTCTTTCTTTCTTTCTTTCTTTCTTTTTCTTCCTTCCTTTCTTTTTCTTTCTTTCCTGTTTTCCTTTCCTTCCCCTTTTTTCCCACCCTCCCTCCATCTCTCTCTCTCTCCTTTCTTTCTTTTCCTTCCTTTTCTGTTTTCCTTCCCTTCCCTTTTTCCTCCCTCCCCCCCTTTCCCGCAGCACAGTAGGCAAACCCCCCTTCCCTTCCTTCCCAAGCAGTTTGGTTCTTTCCACTCTAGAAAAGATCACTAGAATCTGCCCAGCCCTGGTTCCTCTCTTCAATACTAATTTAATCCCTGGCATTTAATCCCAGGTCAAAAGCTGAAAGACTGACCTGGAGGAAGCCCCACAGTCCATCCTCACGGCCTCTCGAGGACTGAATTCAGAGCGCCGGGGTGTGTGGAGAAAGAGACCAAACCCAACGGGGATTTGGGAAAAGGGAAACTCACACCACGAACGGTGACCTTTCTCACCTGTGGGAGAAAGGAACCTGCCGGGACTTACCGGTAAGAGAGGATGTAGCTGAAGGCTTTTTCGTTCAGCCTGATCAGGAAGCACCCACATTCTCTGTTTTCCAGCAGCATCTCGGTTTCCCTGAGACAGGAGAGGAATTTTGACAAAAGATTCACGTTTTAAATATAGCTGTGATGAAGACGTTCCAAAGATCAACACAACAAAGGTTTTTTTTTTTTAAAAAAAGCTGGCAATGATATACTAGTTCTACAAGGGTGGACCTTCCATAATCTTAAACCACATGTGGCTTCCACGCCACCTCTCCTCTTCTGGAGGAGGGAAAATCTGTCCTTAATCTCCTTCCTTCCTTCCTTCCTTCCTTCCTTCCTTCCTTCCTCCCTCCCTCCCTCCATTTTCTTTCCTTCCTTCCTTCCTTCCTTCCTCCTTTCCCTTCCTTCCTTCCCTCCCTCCGTTTTCTTTCCTTCCTTCCTTCCTTCCTTCCTCCTTTCCCTTCCTTCCTTCCTTCCTTCCCTCCCTCTGTTTCCCTTCCTTCCTTCCTCCTTTCCCTTCCTTCCTTCCTTCCTTCCTTCCCTCCCTCCGTTTTCTTTCCTTCCTTCCTTCCTTCCTCCTTTCCCTTCCTTCCTTCCTTCCTTCCCTCCCTCTGTTTCCCTTCCTTCCTTCCTCCTTTCCCTTCCTTCCTTCCTTCCTTCCTTCCTTCCTTCCTTCCTTCCTTCCTTCCTTCCTTCCTCCCTCCTTTCTCTTCCTTCCTTCCTTCCTCTTTCTTTCTTTCTTTCCTGTTTTCCTCCCCTTTTTCCTTCCTCCCTCCCTCCCCCTCTCTTTCTTTCTTTCTTTCTTTTTCTTCCTTCCTTCCTTTTTCTTTCCTTCTGCTTTCTCTCGATCGGAAAAGGGGTCGTCCGCTTACTGTCTGCTCAGGGACCCATGGAACCACTCTGGCATCTGGCCGTCTTCCAGCAGAAGAGCAATCTGCGTCTCCAGGAACCATCTTAAGATCAGCTCCTTCAGCATCTCCGAAGGCTGCCGGTCCCTTCCTGAGGAGGGAGCTCCCACCAGGTGATTCTGCATCCTGCCTTCCAAGAAGAGACACAGAATATCCCCAGGGAACCAAATATATATATATGTATCTTCTTCTTCTTTTTTTTTTTTTTACAGCTTCCCAAAACACTCATTTGCTTATTATGCTTCACCGGCCTTCCTGGATGGCTGAAGGCATTCATCAGATGAGATGTCCTTATTTGCAGAGTTGACAACTTGGCTTGGGACCAGACAAGAGAACCTGGCTTGCCTCAAACTGCCCCAAAAGGGAGCGTCTTTTTTTCCACCCAATCAGAGACTGATTGGGATTAATTCTACTTTGGATGTATGGTTATGGCTATTAACAGGCTTTTAACCTTGTAGCCATAAGGTGGGTTTGTCCCAGTGGTGGGATTCAGCCAGTTCGCCCCCACTTCGGGAGAACTGGTTGTTAACTTTCTGAGCAGCTTGGCAAACTGGTTGCTGGAAGAAATCATTAGGGCAGAGAACCGGTGGTTAAATGATTTGAATCCCACCACTGGACTTTGTCCTGTATTATCAGGTAGAAATTGGAAAGGGAAGAGAAGGGAAGGGAGGAGGGGAAAGAAGGAAAGGGAAGAGGGAAAGAAAAGAAAAGGGGAAGAAGGGAAGGAAGGAAGGAAAGGGAGGAAGGAAGGAAAGGAGGAAAGGAGGGAGGAAAGAAGGAAAGAAACGAAGAAAGGAGGGAGGGAATGAGGGAAAGAAGGAATGAAGAAAAGGGAGGGAAAGAGGGAGGGAGGGAAAGAAGAAAGGGAGGTGGGGAATTCTGAGAGTTGAAGTCCAGGCATCTTTAAGTAGCCAACATGCATTATTCCTGCACTAAGCTGTCCTTCATCCTCAGCATCACAGCCACTATCTTCCTTTTTGGGGTCACATCCTCTAGATGGGCGCATGGCATCTGAACCCTATATTGCTGCTTTGACTTTGGCTCGGGCGCCTTCCACCGTTGTACCAGGATGCTAAAGAGAACCAACGGTTCCAACCACAAAAGCGCGGAGGACAAAATCGCGCTCGACGAAAGTGCGCATTTGACGTCATCACAGCGCGACGAAAACATCGTGCTGTGATCAAAAAATGTAAAAATAAAGCTAAAACCTTACCCTAACCCCCCCAAACCTAACCCTTAACCTAACCCTAAATCTAACCCTAAACTTAACCGTTAATGTAACGCTAAACCTAACGCTAACCCTTAACCTAACGCTAAACCTAACGCTAACGCTCTAAACCTAACCCTAACCCTTAACCTAACCCTAACCCTAACCCTAAACCTAAACCTAAACCTAACCCTTACCTTTATGTGAATCGGCTTGGTTTAATTTTAATTTTATTTCAATTTTTAATTTTTTTCGTCGCGCTGTGATGACGTCACATGCGCGCTTTCGTCGAGCGCGATTTTGTCCTCCGCGCTTTTGACGGGTCACGGAACCAACAGTGGATGCTTGGCAATCTCTGGCCAAGTCCAATCATCTTAACTGCCAGGTTACATTAACCGAATCCTCTGCAAATATTTCTCCTTTCCTTTTACTCCGTGGAAAAGCAGGGAGATGCTTCCCACACCCCTTGTCCTCCAGTGGGCTCAGCTGCCTCTTCTCTACCCACTGCCTAGTCTGCAGCTCTTCCTCCTGCCTCCAAGGTCATTCTCACCTACCATCAAAAACCACCTCAATTCTCATTAAGGGCAACCCTGAAGGGATCGCAACCCCCTCCCTCAGTTCCTCCTCTTCCTCCTCTTCCTCCCCTCCCTCACTGGCAGGGCAGTGGAAAACCATGCAAATTATAACCCCACCCGTTCCTAGGGGAAAATGCAAATGTGTGCCTGTTAGGTGAACGGCATTATTTTACATTCAAAGCCATCCACACCTCAAACAAAAGAAAGTGGAAATTATGTAAATGTTGCAGACTCTGCGCAAGTTCCTGTAGATGGAATGAGCTGAACTCGCTTTCCAACGGACTATTTTTTTTTAGTCCTGGGACAATTTAGATGTTTCTTCAGCTTGGCAACTTTAAGTGGTGTGGATTTCAACTCCATCACCGGCTGGGGGAATCCTGGGAGTTGACGTCCACTTGTCTAAAACGGTGCAGGTTCTCCTGCTTGAGCAGGGGGCTGGACTAGAAGACCTCCAAGGTCCCTTCCCAGCTCATTCTAGTCTATCTCTTAAAGTAAATGCCACTTTATAAAGCCTTGGTAAGACCATACCTAGAGTATTGCATCCTGTTTTGGTCACCACGCTATAAAAAGAGATGTTGAGACTCTGTAAAGAGTGCAGAGAAGAGTAACCAAGACAATGAGGGGACTGGAGGCTAAAACATAACGATGAATGGTTGCAGGAACTGGGCATGGCTGGTCTAGGGAAGAGAAGGTCCAGGGGAGACAGGAAAGCATCTTCCAATATTTGAGGGGCTGCCACAGAGAGGAGGGGGGGGTCAAGCTATTTTCCAAAGCACTTGAAGGCCAGACAAGGAAGAATGGATGGAAACTGACCAAGGAGAGATTCAACCTGGAAATAGGGAGAAATCTTCTGACAGTGAGAATAATGGAACCAATGGAAGTTGGTTTCAAGAAGCTTTCAAGAAAAGATTAGACTGCCATTTGTCAGAAATAGTGTAGGGTCTGCTTGGGCAGGGGGTTGGACTAGATGACCTACAAGGTCCCTTCCAACTCAATCTATCTAAGATGATCACAGATCTGGAGGCTAAAACATACAATGAATGGTTGCAGGAACTGGGCCTGGCTAGTCTAGGGAAGAGAAGGACCAGGGGAGACAGGAAAGCATCTTTCAATATTTGAGGGGCTGCCACAGAGAGGAGGGGGGTCAAGCTATTTCCCAAAGCACTTGAAGGCCAGACAAGGAAGAATGGATGGAAACTGACCAAGGAGAGATTCAACCTGGAAATAGGGAGATATTTTCTGACAATGAGAATAATGGAACCAATGGAAGTTGGTTTCAAGAAGCTTTCAAGAAAAGGTTGGACTGCCATTTGTCAGAAATAGTGTAGGATCTGCTTGGGCAGGGGGTTGGACTAGATGACCTACAAGGTCCCTTCCAACTGTGTCATTCTGACATTAAAGTTGCCAAGCTTGAGAAATAATGGGTTAAATTCAAAGAACAGACTCAGCCGTAATTTTTCTTGTTGTCAGCCACAAGGAGCTAATAAACCATCAAAATTGACACCCAACCAATTTCCCGAGGTGCAGGAAATGGGCAGGCTGGTTTTCTGCCTGTCTCTGGCAGGATATAATTTGTATTAAATAGTTTTTTTAAAAAAAATAAAGAAAAGTATATGATGCAAGCTAATTTAAACAAGGAAAAGAAAGCCATCAGAGAGAAAGTTAAAAAATGCAACGAAGGGGGGGAAAAAAGTAGAAGAAACGGATAAGAACTCACACTGAAGAAGTGGCTTCCAATCTTCTTGATGACAGTTATAAGCACGATCATAAATTTATCTCTTACTCAATGATTACAACATAACTCACTTTTTTTTAAACCATTATTTTTTTTTCTAACCCTCAAAGAAAAGCCAAACTTCCCTTTTCTTTGTAGCTTTTTGGGTTGCTGTGATCTCTTGCATTCCCTAATTTGTTTGTTACCCTTTTTATTTGCTTTTGGTATTTTATATATTTTTAAAAATTTAATAAAGTTTTGATTTTAAAAAGCCCATAAATCATAATTTCAATATTGTCCCATAGAGGTTTCTAGTCCCAATAAAAAGTAGATATTGTCTTATTGTCGATCAAGGAAGTCGATTTAGACATCCCAGAAAGTTGCATTCTCTTCGCCAACCATTCTTCCACTGGGGTTCCCATCTTGGTACATTAAAATAATGCACAATATTTGCCTCGCCCCAGTTCCATACCAAAAGAGAATTCTGTAACTCTTGTCCATCAATTTGGACAGTTTGTCCATCAATCCCCAAAGAAAAACAGCTGGTTTCAACAGTTATATCAATCTTTAAACCCCCCCCGAATCAGTCTTTGTAGGCAGGCTGGTTTTTCTGCACACAATATTTGGAATTTCCCTGATCTAATTTGGGAGCCTGACTGAAATTCTCATTAATTCTTTCGCAAGGTTAAGGGCAGAAATATCTCCGCGCCCTCTAGTGACGGATCCAGGTAATGTCTTTGGCGTTTGAATCGCCCTAAGCTACATTTGGTGGTCTCCTCCTCCTCCTCCTCCTCCTCCTCCTCCTCTTCCTCCTCCTCCTCCTCCTCCTCCTCCTCCTCCTCCTCCTCCTCCTCTGCAAACTCCACTTCTAGTTCTGATGATGTTCCCTAGTTTAGTAATGAGACGTCTGCAAGAAAACAACGAAGCTCAGAGAGCACCAAGGACCACACTGTCCTCCTCCTCCTCCTCCTCCTCCTCCTCCTCCTCCTCCTCCTCCTCCTCCTCCTCCTCTGCAAACTCCACTTCCTTCTAGCTCTGATGATGTTCCCTAGTTTGGTAATGAGACGTCTGCAAGAAAACAACCAAGCTCAGAAAGCACCAAGGACCCCACAGTCGTCATTCTCCCCCTCTCTTCCTCCTCCTGCTCCTCCTCCTGCTCCTCCTCCTCCTCCTCCTCCTCCTTCTCCCCTCTGCAAGCGCCATTCCCTTCCAGCACTGATGATGTTCCCTAGTTGGGTAATGAGACGTCTGCAAGAAAACAACCAAGCTCAGAAAGCACCAAGGACCACACTGTCCTCCTCCTCCTCCTCCTCCTAGCCCAGCCTTGGCTCTGTCTTCCATTCTTCTAAAGTAGGGGTCTGCAAACTTGGCAACTTTACGACTTGCGGACTTCAATTCCCAGAATTCCTCAGAACAGCTGGCTGAGGAATTCTGGGAGCTGAAGTCCACAAGTCGCAAAGTTTCCCAAGGTTGCAGGCCCCTCTTCTAAAGGACACGGGCCTGGCAAGTGATGCCCGTTCTGCAGTTTGGAGAGTGCAACAGGAAGAAAAATGTCAGTTTCATCAGCTGTCATGCATTTCCTTTTGCTCCTATTTTTGGCCTTCGCCGAACTTGGCCAACTTCCTCCTTTACTCCAGCAGCTTTCGAGATCCGAAGAAAGTCGAGAAACGAAGAGATGTTGGGCTCACAAGCGAGGGTCCTGCGCTGCCTCCTGGCTCTCCTGTTGCTAAGAGAAGCTGCAGGTATGGCTCTCATCCCTCCCTCCTGCTTTGGTCCCTTGGGGGGGCCTCTCTTCGTCCGGCTGGGAATTTGTCGTCGGGTGGCATTCAGGACGTGGGATCTACGGGAAGCAACTGGAGCCGAGCTAAAGATTCTCCTCTCTCTTGCTGCCTTTGTATTTGGAGTTTGATCTTTGCTTGACTTTGGGGTTAAATTTTTGGGTGTGGTCCAGTGGTGGGATTCAGCCGCTTCGCACCCATTCGGGAGAACCGGTTGTTAACTTTCTAAGCAGTTCGGAGAACCGATTGTTGGAAGAAATCTCCTTTTGTTTTTCCCCACTTTACAAGGCTAATCCTGTAAGGAAGGCAGGAAGGAGACATTCTGGTGTTGTTTCTAGCCTAGTGTTTCTCAACCTTGGCAACTTGAAGATGTCCGGACTTCAAGTCCCAGAATTCCCCAGCCAGCATTCGCTGGCTGGGGAATTCTGGGACTTGAAGTCCGGACATCTTCAAGTTGCCAAGGTTGAGAAACACTGTTCTAGCCTCATCTTGATTGCCCTGCTTACAGAAACTGCCTCTCCGGTTAACCCTGATCACATTGTAACAGCGAAGGCTAAGCGCCCGTCAACGTGAATGACGTTGAGTTGGCCATGGCCAACGGTCACATTGAAAATTGAAACCCACCACTGACTAGGGGAGACATGATAGTAGTATTCCAATATCTCAGGGGCTGCCCCAAAGAAGAGGGAGTCAAGCTATCCTCCAAAGCACCTGAGGGTAGAACAAGAAGCAATGGGTGGAAACTAATCAAGGAGGGAAGCAACCTAGAACTAAGGAGAAACTTCCTAACAGTAAGGACAATTAACCAGTGGAACGGCTTGCCACTAGAAGTTGCAAATGCTCCATCACTGGGGTTTTTTAAAGAAGAGATTGGGCAGGCATTTGTCTGGAATGGTATAGTTTCTCCTGCTAGAGCAGGGGGTTGGACTAGAAGACCTCCAAGGTCCCTTCCAGCTCTATTCTGAGTGAGGAATATGCTGGAGACTGGCGGGAGTTCAGGGTTAATCTCTCCACCTGTCTCTGTTTTTTTTTTACCCTAGGCGCCACTTTCTTTCACAACTATGGAACTGAACACGTGACTCAAATCTGCAACGAATCCTTTAGGGGAGACAATGCTTCTTGGTGGATTGGGAAGAATGGAACCTCTCTGCAAGTATTTGAATCAAGGGTGCTGCGATAAAAATAAAATTAAGTCTTGGAAATGTCAGCCTGGAAAGTGCCCCAACAACGTTTCCCTGAGCAATTTCCCCAGAGGTGGAATGTTTGCATGCAAAACCTCGATCCAGGGAAGCGAAACCCCTTTATTTTCTTCAAAAGATCACTGCGCAAACTTCAATTTCTTTTTTGTAGCCATAATAAAGAGCCAAGCAGGTGAGAAGGTTTTGGTTTCCCCCCCCTATTTGGCAGGAATCAAAGTTGAAATCATTTTGATGGCTACGATCAGCCATTCTCAAAGGTTTTGGTCTTAGGGCCCCCGTTGCAATTCTTAGGAACGACGGAAGACCTACGGTTGGGGCAAGCCATATCTGTTGATGTTCGCTGTAATAGAAATTGAACCTGAGAACTTTTAAAAAATGTTGATTTTATTTGACTCTGCCATTTGCTCTCTATTTATATACAGGTGGCTTGATGGTGATTATCAGTACTGATAGCAAGTTAGCAAGTTAGACTTATATGCCGCTTCATAGGGCTTTCAGCCCTCTCTAAGCGGTTTACAGAGTCAGCATATCGCCCCCAACAACAATCCGGGTCCTCATTTCACCCACCTCGGAAGGATGGAAGGCTGAGTCAACCCTGAGCCTGGTGGGATTTGAACAGCCGAACTGCTGAACTGCAGTCAGCTGAAGTAGCCTGCAGTGCTGCATTTAACCACTGCGCCACCTCGGCTCTTTGATGTTCCCTAGTTGGGTACTGAAATGTTTGCAGAAAAATTACCGAGGAGGAGGAGGAGGAGGAGCAAGGACCCCACAGCTAGAGAGTTTACAAGTTAAATCAGACTTACACACAGAGCCATCCATAAAGGAAGAAGTATATCCTATGCAGTGGTGGGATTCAAATAATTTAACAACCGGTTCTCTGCCCTAATAACCAGCTGGGTAGGCGTGGCTTTGTGGTCCTGTGACTGTGTGGGCATGGCCAACTCAACGTCATTCACGTCGATGGGTGCTTCACCTTAGCTGTCAGAATGGTAATAAGGGTTAATCAGAGATGGCAGTTTCTGTAAGCAGGGCAATAAAGATCAGGCTAGAAACAACACCAGAATGTTTCCTTCCTGCCTTCCTTACAGAATTAGCCCTGTAAAGTGGAAAAAAAAAAATGAGATTTCTTCCAACAACCGGTTCCCTGAACTACTTAGAAAGTTACCAACCGGTTCTCCTGAATAGGTGCGAACCGGCTGAATCCCACCACTGATCCTATAGGATAGTTCTCCAACCTTGGAGACTTTACAATGTGTGGACTTCAATTCCCAGAATTCCTCAGCCAGCATTCTGGGAGTTGAAGTACACCTGTCGTCAAGGTGCCAAGGTTGCATAGACCCCTGCGTAGACCCCCTAAGAAAAGGCAGCACGCCTACTTAACCACTATATGGTTTAATAATTAATAATGGAAAACGATTCTTGGAATTCTGGATGATTGGTGACATTATGGTCAATTCAAAATATGAATGTATATTATAAATTAATGGGAATCCTATGTTCTATTCTTCGCTCTTTCTCCTTAGAGATAGGTGACACTATAATACTTTAAAGACCCATTGTTATTCGATAGATAATTATGAATTTAAGGAAATAAGGATTGTTACAAATGAAAGAATATTAATGGTAATTTGAACACATAAGAGCCAAGGTGGCGCAGTGGTTAAATGCAGCACTGCAGGCTACTTCAGCTGACTGCAGTTCTGCAGTTCGGCTGTTCAAATCTCACCGGCTCAGGGTTGACTCAGCCTTCCATCCTTCCGAGGTGGGTAAAATGAGGACCCGGATTGTTGTTGGGGGCGATATGCTGACTCTGTAAACCGCTTAGAGAGGGCTGAGAGCCCTATGAAGCGGTATATAAGTCTAACTGCTATTGCTATTGCTAACTAAGTGGGAAGGAAGGAAGGAAGGAAGGAAGGAAGGAAGGAAGGAAGGAAGGAAGGAAGGAAGGAAGGAAGGGGCAAGAGGCTGATTCTGTATATATGTCTAAGGAATAGGAGCCGAGGTGGCGCAGTGGTTAGAGTGCTGTACTGCAGGCCACTTCAGCTGACTGCTATCTGCAGTTCGGCTGTTCAAATCTCACCGGCTCAAGGTTGACTCAGCCTTCCATCCTTCCGAGGTGGGTAAAATGAGGACCCGGATTGTTGTTGGGGGCAATATGCTGACTCTGTAAACCGCTTAGAGAGGGCTGAAAGCCCTATGAAGTGGTATATAAGTCTAACTGCTGTTGCTATTGCTATAATGCTCAATGACAGCGAAACATCCAGTTATGTTTAATGTAAACCAGTGATGTTAATCCTGAGCTTAAGAAGGGATGCACAAAATCTTGTAACCAAACGACATGCTTGATGAAATGGAGAAAAGTTGTTTTTTTCCTTCTTCTCTTGCTTTGTTTTGTATGTGTTGTTTTGTTTAAAAAGAATAAAAATATATTTTTTTAAAAAAGAAAAGGCAGCACGCCAACCTGCAGAACAGCAATGGGGGATTTCAACTCCATCTTTCCAAAAAAAAAAAAAAAATTGGACCCTGGGATGGAAGGAAATGCATCCAAAGCAAAGGGCCACAATAACGGGACAAGAATGTTGTGGGTCTATCACTTGACAAAAAATATGCCTCTAATCTCAACCCTTTCTGCCCATTTCCCACCGCAGGGCAGAGGCCCGAAAACATTTCTACAGAAGCCGAGGAAGAGGTCTCCGTTGAGGAAAACCAAGACTTGATCCTTTCGTGTGCATTTGAACTGGGAAAGGACGCAAGCGTTTTCACCGTGTATTGGTTTAAAGGACTCAATCTGAGCAAGTGCCTCTATTCGGCTTCGAACGAATATGGCCACACGCTCTTTGACATTTCCTACAACATCAACTGCTGCATCGACGAGGCGTTAAGAGACCGAGGGATCAAGAACGTCACAACTTCAGAGGAGGGACATCGAAAGCAGACACACCACCAGATGCGAAACCAGGTTACAATCCCCAACAGCACCACGGCAGACAATGGAAGCTACTTCTGTGTGGTGGCCGCTTATAATCCAGGATTCACGTGGACAATAGAACGGAGGGTATCTGTGACTGTGACTGTGAGGAAAGGTGAGTTTCAACGGGTGAGGAACCGAGCCTTAAAATGTGTCCCCACAAATTCTGACTCGGAGGGCTCTTCGGTGCGCTCTGAGCTTGGCTGTTTCCTTGCAGACGTTTCAAGACCCAACTGGGTAACATCATCAGGACTAGAAGGGAGAGGAGGAGGAAGGACTCTGGGATCTTTCGTGCTCTCTGAGCTTGCTTTCTTTGGTGAGAGTGAACTGCACTTCATTTAAGCACTGGTGATGTTCCCTAGTTGGGTCATGGAAGGTCTGCAAGAAAACATCCAAGCTCAGAGAGCCTAAAGACCCCACAGTAGTCCTCTCCATTGTTGTTGCCCTCCTCCTCCTCTTCCTCTTTCTCCTCCTCCTCTTCCTCTTCCTCCTCCCCCCCTCCTCTCTGCAAACTCCACTCCCTCTAGATCTGATGATGTTCCCTAGTTGGGTAATGAAACATCTGCAAGAAAACATCCAAGCTCAGAGAGCACCAAGACACTAGAGTCTTCCTCCTCCTCCTCCTCCTCCTCCTCCTCCTCCTCCTCCTCCTCCTCCTCCCCCTCCTCTTCCTCCTCCCCTCCTCCCCCTCCTCCTCCTCCTCCTTGTTCTCCTCATTCTCCTCCTCCTCCCTCAAAAATAGCTCTGACTTCCATTCTTCTCTTCACAAGTTCCACTCCTTTCTGGCACTGATGATGTTACCTAGTTGGGTCGTGAAATGTCTGCAAGAAAACCCCCCACACTCAGAGAGCACCACGGACTCCGCCAGTTCAACCCCCGAGTTACAAATGTTTTCTTCTACGGCTTCAGATCCCTCCCCCCCCCCCGTTCGAAGTGGCCGTTTCCCCTTTCTGACTAGTATGAATTTTTTGCTTCTCTTTTTTCAAGCACCGCCACCCAACTTCTATCTCCAGATCTCCCTAGGAGCCATTGGGGGAGCCCTGCTTCTGATGGCCGGCCTCATTTTGCTCCTGTGCTGCCTGAGAAAAGCAAAAGGTAACTCAGGAACGATTTGACCCGGATGGCACCAAAAGAAACCTTGCAATTTTGGGAAAAAAGCAATTGAAACATACAGAATTCACTCTATGTATCTTTTTTTTATATATTTTGTTCCAGGAAAGCCACTGGAAAATCAACAAAGGTATTTTTGCCTATCGTGTCATTGAATAGAAATTGTATTTTTCCCCCCCCCTTTACCCTGAAATGATTTTGAAACAATCTCTTTCATTCAGGGACCAGACTGCAGTGGCTACAGAAGATTGTAAGTCAACTCTCCGTTCCATTACATTTAATTTTAAAACGAATATCGTATCCCTAGTACTTGGGAAAGGGAGGCGGGGGCAAAGTGGCTAAGACACTTAGTTTGTCGATCAGAAAGGTCAGCAGTTCGGCTGTTCGAATCCCCAGCGCCGCGTAATGAAGAGCCGAGGTGGCG
Organism: Thamnophis elegans; assembly: GCF_009769535.1. Taxonomy (NCBI): domain Eukaryota; kingdom Metazoa; phylum Chordata; class Lepidosauria; order Squamata; family Natricidae; genus Thamnophis; species Thamnophis elegans. Next base: position 2,543,543 of record NC_045556.1, on the reverse strand, counting down.
CAGTGGTTAAATGCAGCACTGCAGGCTACTTCAGCTGACTGCAGTTCTGCAGTTCGGCGGTTCAAATCTCACTGGCTCAAGGTTGACTCAGCCTTCCATCCTTCCGAGGTGGGTAAAATGAGGACCCGGATTGTTGGGGGCAATATGCTGACTCTGTAAACCGCTTAGAGAGGGCTGAAAGCCCTATGAAGCGGTATATAAGTCTAACTGCTATTGCTATTGCTAATGGAGTGAGCTCCTGTTACTTGTCCCAGCTTCTGCCAACCTAGCAGTTCGAAAGCACGTTAAAAAATGCAAGTAGAAAAATAGGGGATCACCTTTGGTGGGAAAGTAACAGCATTCCGTGCGCCTTTGGCATTGAGTCATGCCAGCCACATGACCACAGAGATGTCTTTGGACAGCGCTGGCTCTTTGGCTTTGAAACAGAGATGAGCACCGCCGCCTAGAGTCGGGAACAACTAGCACATGTGTGCGAGGGGAATTTTTACCTTTAATATTTGGGATGTAAATACCAAGATATCTCCCAGGCCCACTTAACGGATATGATCAGCACTGAGTTCAAGGCATTCTTGCCAAGCATTTTATTCTGATGCACTGAAGCATCAGCTAATGCCACACAGACAAAACCCGTCAAAAGTTTTCTTTTAGTAACGAATTCAAAACGAAACAATCTTAACCTGTTGTGCAGGTTGACCAGCTAGGTCTCCCAGGCACCTAATCAGGTTGCGGCTTCAAGTTTACTTTAAAAATAAAAAATGAAACTTATTTGTTCTTTTTTTTGACTTCCAGGTTCCCCATATGCTGTTTCTGGTCGCAGTGACCTTAGTGGACAAGAAACGGTTTATTCTCTAGCCATGAGTCCCGGGGAAGCCCCATCTTCGCGGTGTTTCTCATCACAGAGCAAGCCAGATCCTGCGGTGCAACATGGAGAAAATGTGGAAGTTCTCTATTCTAAAGTTGCTAAGGACAGAGACGGTCCCTCCTTGGCCTCTGATTCCAGCGTATGAAGTGCCTGGTTTTGCTTCCTGAAACTTTCCTTTTATTGAGCAGGGGATACGGACAGTTCTCCGAAACAGGAAGTGAAGGCAAGTCGAATTGTTTGGAGGGCTGCAGATTTTAGGTCAATGTTCTGGAGTTGAGCGGGTGGAGAGCATCTTCAAAGAACGTCCGACAGAAAACTTTTGAATTAGCTGGTTCCAGAGCATCTGCCCAGCTCTTTTTATCTCCCTTCAATTTCCACGTGAGCTGCCACGTTTTTGTTTTATTTTGAGTTTTGCACCCCTGGCATTGCTAAAAATCCCACCTGCTGCTTATCTATGGAGATTCTCCATTATCCATGTCATGTTTTGCTCCAAAGGTGCTTTTTCCAAAGGGCAAATGGACTCTGTTGGGTTTTTTTTAATTTCTTGGAAAACATTTTGCTTCTCATCCAAGAGGTGAACCTATCAGGTGCTGCTTCATTTAATAATCAGGAAAGAAACCACTCAACTCCATTTGTTTGAAATTAAGTGTACTTTTACTAATTACAAACCAATAGTAGCGAAGCTAAGCTGAGTCTGGTTCATTGGGCACGAAAGCAATGAATATCATGTATAGGTCAATTCCCCTCCCCTTGGCACCCCAGTCCATAGTCCAATTATAATTCACCCAACTGTCAGGTGGGAGATAACTTCAAAAAAACCTCATCAGGGTGGAATGCTGGACAGTTAACCTTGGCGGGAAACCCCCTTCCTCCACATGCGCAATGAGATGGTCAGGACAGCTTCTAGAATACTCCTCCAGCACATAATGATTCCCCTCCCAAATACCATGCCCCCCCCGTCCCCGTTTCAATGGCAGCCGAAGCAGCAGCAAGGCAGAGGCTGACAGAACCAAAGACATTTCTTGGATGAGAAGCAAAAGGTTTTCAAGAAAAAAAATAAAAAGAAGAAAGTCCAGTTGCCTTTTGGAAAAAGCATCTTTGAGACGCTTGCTAATTGGAGCCTTAGCTGCCAGTGGTCTTCATGCCTCATGATTGGAAACCCTTTATGGACTTTTTGTCTTAAACATAATTGAATGATTGGAAACCCTTTATGGACTTTTTGCTGCCAATTGATAAAAACGAATGAGTGGTTTCAGGAGCCATTGCTTCAAAGGAGCTTTTTTAGGGGAAGAAGCCGAGCCGAGGTGGCGCAGTGGTTAGAGTGCAGTACTGCAGGCCACTTCAGCTGACTGCTAGTTCGGCAGTTCGGCGGTTCAAATCTCACCGGCTCAGGGTTGACTCAGCCTTCCATCCTTCCGAGGTGGGTAAAATGAGGACCCGGATTATTGTTGGGGGCGATATGTTGACTCTGTAAACTGCTTAGAGAGGGCTGAAAGCCCTATGAAGCGATATATAAGTCTAACGGCTATTGCTATCTATCTATCTATCTATCTATCTATCTATCTATCTATCTATCTATCTATCTATCTCTCTCTGTCTCTGTCTCTGTCTCTGTCTCTGTCTCTGTCTCTGTCTGTCTGTCTGTCTGTCTGTCTGTCTATCTATCTATCTATCTATCTATCTATCTATCTATCTATCTATCTATCGGATTGTTGGGGGCGATATGCTGACTCTGTAAACCGCTTAGAGAGGGCTGAAAGCCCTATGAAGCGGTATATAAGTCTAACTGCTATTGCTATTGCTAAGAAGGCAACCAGAATATGTCATTTGGGAAGGTGGAGATAGTAATTCTTATGTCTGTAACCACTGGGAAAAAAAGATTGGACGTCGCTTCTTTAGATATCTTCCCTTTTTGTCTTTTTTTCTGTTATTCTTTCCTCTGTTTTTCTCGCTTTTTTTTCTGTTTTAAGCTTCTGTTGTTTTTAAATCTTGTGTAAAATTGCCTTTCGGGAACATAGTTATAGAAAGGATCCCGTTAAGGAAGCTTCCCGAGTATGTCGTACATATGTTAAAACGTGTTGCGATGTCCGACAAAGACAACTCAAACTCTTTAAGATCTCCATGCTCATTTTTCTTTGAAGCAGTCAAACCGAACATGGGAAGTCCATGCGTAGCACCTGCGTAAAACCTTCTTTGCAAGCCGGCTGGGTGTTTCTTTCCATTGATGGTCCATTAGATGGCAGCCTTGTCTCTTATGAGAGAAGTCTCTTTTGGCCAGAAGGCACTAAGATCTGAAATCGCCACTGTTGGTCTTTCCTCGGCAGTAGCTATTTATGGAGCCAGTTTTGAAAACAGGAAGTAATATAGCCAAAAGCCAACATGGGTTTGTCAAAAAACAGATCATGCCAGACTAATCTGATTGCATTCTTCGACAAAGTGACAACATTAATGGACCAGAGGAATGCCGTTGATATAATTCACTGTTCTGAAATTTCATTTCATTTTTTTTTTTCATTTATTGAATTTCTATGCCGCCCAATCCCCGAAGGACTCCGTGCGGCTTACAGAAATGAAAAAAATTAAAAAGAATTTTTAATGGTATAGGGTTTCCTGCCTAGGCAGGGGGTCGGACTAGAAGACCTCCAAGGTCCCTTCCAACTCTGCTATTGTATTCTATTGTATTGTATTGGGTAGGTTGGGTAGGGGAGACAAGCTAGAGAAAGGTAGCTTTTCCCCAGCTGATCTCCAAAACGTTTCATTCTTAAATAAGAAGAAAAAGGAGATTTATTACCCAGATCAAGCTCTCTTTTCGAATGGTGAGGAAGATCTATTGTGCATGTCAAGAGTTTTGTTTGAGGTCATATTAGCAATAGCAATAGCAGTTAGACTTATATACCGCTTCATAGGGCTTTCAGCCCTCTCTAAGCTGTTTACAGAGTCAGCATATTGCCCCCAACAACAATCCGGGTCCTCATTTCACCCAGCTCGGAAGGATGGAAGGCTGAGTCAACCCTGAGCCGGTGAGATTTGAACAGCCAAACTGCAGAACTGCAGTCAGCTGAAGTAGCCTGCAGTGCTGCATTTAATCACTGTGCCACCTCGGCTCTATATTCAACCGGTAGTGACCCAGGCCTGCCACGCCCCAAAACCGGTTCCCAGGTTTCCACCACCACCATCTCGTTTTTGAGTTCTGTGCATGCACAGAAAAATTTTAATTGAACTGCGCATTTGCCCAGAGAAGCCCGCGGACAACCGAACCGGCAGTAAAGCTGGATAGCACCCTTTTCAACTAAAACGTTGTGTGGAAAGGCGCAAGCGTTCGTGAACTCAGAACTTGATAGATGGAAACTTCGATCCTTTAAAGAACGGCCGTACAGAATTTTAGCAGGAAAGAAATTTTTCAGGCATCGGCCATAAAAATAACTTGCTGGTTAAGGAAAAAAGAGAGGAAGCATCAAGCACAGTTCTGCTTTCTGAAACATGGAGGGCTTTGCTTCAAATTTCTCCTTATTCAGCTGTTACTGCTTCTTTGGCAACAGAGGAAGTGACCAGCTAATAGCCCGTTTCCCCAAACTAGGGTGAAATCCAGCAGGTTCTGATTTTTTTTTAATTTTTTTAGTATATTTATTTTCATTTTCATTTTCATACACTCACATGTATACACCATACAGTATTAAACAGTAATTGCATCAATTCCTCTTGTCGACAATGCCCCAGAAAATAAAAGCCCAATATACCTCTTCCATTCTCCATACACCTCTTTCTTCCACCACCCTCCAACTTTCTATCTTCCCTCCATCATCCCCCTCTACCCTACTTCCCCTCGCCCTCTACCACTCCTCTCTCCAGAACCGCTCCCCCCTTCCTTTTCGCCTTCCCCCCCACCCTCTCTCCCATCCCTCTCTACCCATCTTTCTTCTTTCCTACTCCTCCTCCCCTCGGTGTATTTCCACTATATGTTAATGTATTTGGCTTATCCTATTTTTAAAGAAAAATTAGAGAAAAACAATATACATGTGAAGTCACATTGCATTGAGAACTAACACTTCGTGTCTAGCCTAATGTATATCCCTCCCTCCCTCCACCCTCCACCCCGACCCCCCTCCTCCTCCCCCCCCCCGACTTCCCAGAACCCGTACACGGTCTAGATTTTTAACAAACACAGTCTAAGATCTATTGAGAAAAAAGAAATTAAGAAATTAATAACATCTCTACATTGATCTTAACTTCTTCTTGCTAAGCTGACTTTAAACCATTTAAATCATTCCTGATCTTAAGCATAGGCTAACTGGAATTTCTTGGTCCCGTATTTATTTTGTATATAGTCAATCCATTTTTTCCAGTCTCGTTTATATCTCTCGTTTGAGTGATCTTTAAGATATGCCGATATTTTAGCCATCTAAAGCAGGTTCCGACAGGTTCTGGAGAACCAGTAGCAGAAATTTTGAGTAGGTCAGAGAACTGGCAAATGCCACCTCTGGCTGGCCCCAGAGTAGGGAGGGAATGGGGATTTTGCAGTATCCTTCCCCCAGGGGTGGGGAGGAAATGGGGATTTTACAGTATCTTTCCCCCAAGAGTGGGGAGGGAAAGGAGATTTTACAGTATCCTTCCCCTGGAGTGGGGAAGGAATGGGGATTTTACAGTATCCTTCCCCTGGAGTGGGGAGGGAAAGGAGATTTTGCAGTATCCTTCCCCTGGAGTGGGGAGGGAATGGGGATTTTGCAGTATCCTTCTCCTGGAGTGGGGAGAGAATGGAGATTTTGCAGTATCCTTCCCCCAGGAGTGGGGAGGGAAAGGAGATTTTGCAGTATCCTTCCCCTGAAGTGGGGAGGGAATGGGGATTTTACAGTATCCTTCCCCTGGAGTGGGGAGGGAATGGGGATTTTGCAGCATCCTTCCCCTGGAGTGGGGAGGGAATGGGGATTTTGCAGTATTCTGGGAAGGAATGGAGATTTTGCAGTATCCTTCCCCCTGGAGTGGGGAGGGAATGGGGATTTTGCAGTATCCTTCCCCTGGAGTGGGGATGGAATGGGGATTTTACAGTATCCTTCCCCTGGAGTGGGGAGGGAATGGGGATTTTGCAGCATCCTTCCCCTGGAGTGGGGAGGGAAAGGAGATTTTGCAGTATCCTTCTCCTGGAGTGGGGAGAGAATGGAGATTTTGCAGTATCCTTCCCCTGGAGTGGGGAGGGAATGGGGATTTTGCAGTATCCTTCCCCTGGAGTGGGGAGGGAATGGGGATTCTGCAGTATCCTTCCCCTGGAGTGGGGAGGGAAAGGAGATTTTGCAGTATCCTTCCCCTGGAGTGGGGAGGAAATGGGGATTTTGCAGTATCCTTCCCCTGCCACGCCCACCAAGCCACACCCACAGAACCGGTAGTGAAAAAAAAAAAATGAATTTCACCACTGCCCCAAACAAACAACATTTGAATTTGGAGTTAAACATCTTTAGCCTATGATTTTAGGACTTAAGGAAGAGTAAACACGGGGCAGCGTAAAACACTGTTAAGTTCGGGAGTTAGCAATGATTTTTTTTTTCCCTAAAAGTGTTCGGCGAAGGAGGTTAATTCCCTTTTAATATTTGCTATCTTAGAGCTTAAAACGACTATTGGATTCACTGGGAAATTGGCAGCCCCGGAGGGAGCCTGAATTTTAAGTAGGATTGGCCTTTCGTTTAATTTATTTTGAGCTTTGCACAAGGAATTAAGAGGTAGCAGGAGTAGATTTGGAGGGTGCGGTAAAATTTCTGGACATCGCAATCCTTCCTCGCTTGCAGAGGCCCCGGAGAGGATCTGCATACATGCAAAAGATATGTAACTAAGCAGAGGGGGCTTCAATTTTATTTTATTTTTTTAAAAAATGGAGGTTTCCAAAAGCGAACTGGAACAGGCTGCAGACGAGAGAGGAGAGACAGAGTAAGAATGGATGTTTCATCCTTTCTTCGCTATGATTTTTACGCTCAACGTCCCAAGAGCGGATTCCTTTTTCTGCAGGGTCTTAACAGCATATATTTAATAGACGTGGCACTTAATTAAGGAACCCTTTCTGGATTCTTTGCTGGAATCCTGTCCATGTTGGTTTGAAGGATATTCCTTGAGGACCGTTCTCCCGTAGAACCCCAAAGGAGACAGGAAAGAGGAGTCAGCTAACTCATCTTGAGCAAGGCAAGAAATCCATGATTAGGCTTCCTTGATCTGATATGTGATCTTTCTTCGTATACTATAAGCCAGTGATGGCTAAGCTATTTGTCATTGCGTGCTTAAAGCGCGCACGCAGCAGCATGCCTGCCTGCCTGCACCCATAATGCAATGCACATGTGATTCCCCCATGTTTCCCCCTGGGTGTGTGACCCCTCCCCCTGTGTGTTCCCCAATCCCTATACATTCGTGCCCCTCCTATGCCCCATTTTGGGTCTCCTGCACCTACCTGGAAGCCCAAAATGGGACGGGGGCCCACGAGGCCTCAAAATGCAATGTGAGTGTCCCTGTGCATATGCCCCTCCTCTCACACATCTCCACAAACCCCCCGTTCGTCTGTCCCCCAACATGCATGACAGAGACATAAACGCCAGCTGGCCAGCAGGAGTCACGCACACATGCGCGATGGAGCTGTGTTGGTGCGACGGCTGATGTGCCTGCAGAGAGCGTGCCACCTGTGGCCTGCGTGCCATCAGTTCGCTATCATGGCCGTAGGTGATTTGATATCTGGTTTATATGGCGGTCTATAACTGTAATAAAGATCTGATTTGATAGCCAGCTTCTACTTAGCTGGAAAGTTCTCTCCCTGATGAACGTTTGGTCCTAGAGTTGAACCATACCCATCAGGAACCTTTTCGGGATCTTTAAATCAGAAAACTAGTCCACTAGAATGCTTGATGGATTACAATTCTTGTCTAGAAAGCCTCTCTGATGGTCGCCCCAAACATCTGGAAGTGACTATATTGTCCATTCTTCAAATTTGGAATTGGTTGGCTTACTTGTTGGAGTTTTGACCAACCCAACTCTCTCTTCTCCTTCAGGTCCAGCTCAAACCCTATAGATGCTTCCAGGTATAGAAATGGGTGGGTCCTAAAGATGCTTTTTCAAGAGGCACCTGGACTTTCTGGTTTTTGTTTAGAAGACGTTTGGCTTCTCATTGAAGAAGCTTCTCCAGCTTCTTGAGTTGAAGAAGCTTCTTGGGTGAGAAGCGGAACGTCTTCAAGAGAAAAATCCCCCTCAAAACGGGAAGCCCGTCATCTGCCCCACTCTGCAAGCCTTCCCCAGAGGCCACCAGACGTTGCCAATGGAAGTCCTCCTTTTTGGGTCCTGTCCTTCCACAGGAAATGCACCCCAAAAGGACAGGGCAGGATCTGGATTAGATTCAGCCTTTATAGAAAATACAAAGAATGCCCCTCCCTCTTTGAGAAGGGGGGGAGAAGAGAAAGCCCCAGGAGTAAGAGAACCAGCCAGCCTTCTTCATCATCCCTCCCAATCTGGTTCCCCAGAGATATTAAATGTGGCCTCCAAATTTCAAAAGGATGGCTGCTCCCTTACTCAAACGTGCAGCCTGCTACAACGGGAACAATAGACGATAAATAAAGGCGCTGTCTCTGGTACTGAAAGAGGAATGGAGAAGAGTGTTCGGGCTGTGTTTGTGCAACAGTGTAAATCACACACACATCAAGGTTTACAAGCTGTGTTGACCAAGCCGTCGCTCAAAACGTCTCCTCGGAACTGAAGGGTCTCAAGGCTTTGTCCTTGAGTTGGCCAAGAACTCCACCATCATGTCATGGAGCTTCCTTAGTCTCTCTGCCCCTCCTTCATCTCCCTCCAACCCAACAGTCAACAACCTTAAAGGTTCAAAGAGCCACAAAGGTCCTAACTGGAAGCCCCCTGTTCAATTCTGGAGCTGACTTGGAAGCCTGGTTCCCCTATCATAATCGTCTCCTAGCATGGCGTCCTTTTTCCTCTGCTGACCGGATGTTGGTTCCCACACCATAGAGTCTCCTCCTAGCGCAGCGTCTTTTCTCCTCTATCTGTCCTAACGGAAAGCCCTATCAATTGTGGAGCTGACTGGAAACAGGGAGCCGCAGCAGCAGGATGAAAGAGCCACATGCGGCTCCAGAGCTGCAGGTTGCTGATCCCTGCTCCAACCTAACTAGCTGGCAAAGCCAAACGCGTTTTGCAAATTTTGAGACTCGGCTTGAATTGGGTTGGAAGAAGGGGGAAATAATAATTTCATGTCATTTCAGCTAAAGGCAACATCGGCCTGTCTCTTTCCTGGGCTGGAGACGAGATGAAGCGAACTCCCTGGGGACAGAGCTGAAAAATGCAATTTTTTTTTTTTACAAAGACAAAACCAGAAACATTGTATGAACACAACACACACACACACACACCCAAAAGACATTCTCTTGTCAGAAATAAACTCTCATATAAGGACAAGAAGACCATGAGCAAGAAAAGGCACATTTATTTCAAGTACAATTGTACATAGACTTTTGCAAAAGGATTCTCAATCACGAAAGATAGAAAGAGAATGTCGGATAGGTCAGAACACATGGCTTAAATACATTTTGGAGTAATAGTCCACCCACTTTACGTATCTGTGTTGTTTTGGGTATGCGACAAACAGTTCCCAGACCCCAAATCCCCTTGCAGAATTTCCCTCATCCTCTTTCACCATAAGAGGACATAATAGGACCATGGCAAGTCAATCAATCCCATTATTGAGCCGAGGTGGCGCAGTGGTTAGGGTGCAGCACTGCAGGCCACTTCAGCTGAACTGCTATCTGCAGTTCAGTGGTTCTAATCTCACCGGCTCAAGGTTGACTCAGCCTTCCACCCTTCCGAGGTGGGTGAAATGAGGACCCAGACTGTGGGGGCGATATATGCTGACTCTGTAAACCGCTTAGAGAGGGCTGAAAGCCCTATGAAGCGGTATATAAGTCTAACTGCTATTGCTATTGCTACTGCTATTATGACAGTTCCTTGGTACTCACACTGGCTGATTCCATTAATGTCAGGCTAATTGGGCCTGGAATTTCTCAATTAACTTTATAGCCTTGTCCCCCCACCCCATCCTCAAATGCATCCTTTGCATAAGATCTCATTTGAATGTGTTACACAGGTGCTGTTTGAGTTATGGAAAGTGTAACGATGGAGTCGCTCAGGTTCTTTTTCTTTTACATGGCTAGCCCCATTTCTCTCCTCTCTCTTTCTTTTTTCTCTTCTTTCCCATTGCTAATTGCTACTTAAATATTTTCATGCTATGCTTTGGGCATCTGCAATTAGAACTCCTTTCTAATTGAGATTATTTTAATTTTTTAAAAATCCCCTTTTCTTCACAAACCATATTCTAAGCGTTGTATAGCATGCTTTGTGGTGTCATACATTGCTTATCTAGAACTATTCCTGCTTGAATTTGGTTGAACTTGTGGTATGAATGCACACTGTCAATGTTTCTATACTATTTCTACATGTTCTCCTATCCAAGGAGACATTTCCTAACAGTGTGAAAAATTAACCAGTGGAACGGCTTGCCTCCAGAAGCTGTGAGGACTCCATTACTGGGGGTTTTTAAAGAAGAGATTGGACAAATCATTTGTCTGAAATGGTCTAGGGTCTCCTTCTCAACCAAGGATTAGAAGACCTCCAAGATCCCTTCCAATCCTACAATTCTATGTTCTGTGTTCCAGTTTCCATTGTCTAATTGTGTTGTTAAGGATTCTCTTTTCCAATGTTGTGTTGATTGATGGGGTGCTTTCAAATCATTGTTGTGATTACATGGATGGACCTTTTCCAGGAGGATCTGCTCCTAACTTGGTCCTTTTGATCCTTTTTGATCACCACTGTGACTAAGTCCATCCTACTTGCTGTTGGTCTTCTTCCTCCTCCTCTTCCTCTTCTTCTTCCTCCTCCTCCTCCTCCTCCTCCTCTTCTTCTTCTTCTTCTTCTTCTTCTTCTTCTTCTTCTTCCTCTTCTTCTTCTTCTTCTTCTTCTTCTTCTTCTTCTTCTTCTTCTTCTTCTACTTCTTCTAGTTCTAATTCTTATTCTTCTTCCTCCTCCTCCTCCTCTTCTTTTCTAGTTCTAATTCTTCTTCCTCCTCCTCCTCCTCCTCCTCCTCCTCTTCTTCTTCCTCCTCCTCCTCCTCCTCTTCTTCTTCTTCTAGTTCTTCTTCTAATTCTTCTTCTCCTCCTCCTCCTCCTCCTCCTCCTCCTCCTCCTCCTCCTCCTCCTCCTCCTCCTCCTCCTCCTCTAACACCTCCTCTACTTTCCTTCTCCCTTTCCCAACATCAGAACTGTCTCCAGAAAATCAGAGCCTTCACAGAATGTGCCCCAAGTTGCATAATTTGACTCTGGCCATTTGTGCTTCAGTTGAGTTGATTTGTTTGACAAGTTGTTGGTTTGTTTTCTAGGCTGCCAATGCTGGGAACAGTCTATTTATTCTCTAAAAAAAACCCAGTAAATTGGAGCTAGCATCAAACATATGAAAGCGTTTTCCTATGGGGTCAGATCTCGTTCCAGCCTACCCCAGATTGTCTGCAACTCTTCCCCCCTGCTGTGTCTTTTCATCTCTTACACACACACACACACAAACACAATGTCAGCGTTCCAAGTATCATGTAGAATTAAATCAGAGTCCAAGGCAAAACGATCCTTAAAGTTCCAATTTAATAAAGCAGACATCTTAGCACATCTTTGTTAATCCCAATTCTGGAGATGACATCAGAATCCCACCCAGTTAAAAGTTCACGATCTTGTCCCCACACTCACAAATCCATCACGTGGTCCAATCTTCTTCTTCCACCCTGGCATCCACACCCAGCTGCTTCCGGTCAGGTGTAAAAGTGCGGAGACAAAAGATGACCTTGGTCTTCTAGGAAAGAATGATAACAATACATTCCACAATCCTACTCCTGTCTATTCCCCCCTCCGATCGACTATACTAATGAAACAGCATATTGAAATAAGAGAAAGTGTGGCAGGCCAAAATTCTAAAAGGAATATAATTGCAGGCCTGACAGACATACACACACCCTTTCAAGATCTCCAGGCCAGGGCCCACGAGCCTTGCCTTCTCTTCGCCACCTTGCAAAGGAACCCACGTGCCGCCTTGATTTACCTCCCTGACACTCTGTCGCCGCTCGCGATCGCCTTGCGAGCAGAGTCGCCTCATCTGTCAGATCCTCTTAGCATCCCCCTACTTACATTTAATGCATATCCTGGCAGATGTTGGTGCAGGTGTGCGCACGCCTCTCTCTCTGGCTCTCTCTGCCTGTGTGTGTGTGTGTGTGTGTGTGCATACTCTTGATGGCATCTTGTATTTCAGATTGCAGTGTGTGTGTGCATGCGTGTGTGTGTGGTGGGGGGGAGGAGTGCCAGTTTTACTGCTGGATTTGCAACCCTGGATGAGGAAAAGGGACTTTGGCAGCGGCTGCCACATTAAGGTTGTGTCTTGGCACGTCGATCTGTCCTGCTTGGTCATTTTCTCTCCTTTCTATTTAGAAGGTTCAAGCTGGTAAGGCCATTAGCAGAGAGGATAAAGGCTGCCAGGAGTGGCCTCTCTTTCCATTGCAGGCAAGGACTCGGGTTAATTAACACAGCCTAATTGAAACCGCATAAAGATGAGCTCGTTTGGGGTCTGGAAAAAGCTGGGCAGAGAGCCAGGCACCTGGATAATGAAACCAGTTGCCAAGCTACTAAAACAGTGCGAGGTGGGGAGGGGGAGGGGGCTGGGCTCGGCGTGCTTGACCAGGGGGCTCTGCAAGCAAGAACTGCAGGCTGGGTCTCCAGCATCCTCTCCCCCCCTCTTGCAAGTAAGGTAGGAAGCCTGATGAACAGGGATTAACTTCACACAATATTGTAATCTGTTATTTACTCAATCACGGTTGACTTAGGTTGAATACCGTTGACAGAGCAGCAACCGAACGTGTTCGCCGCATAAGCTGGATCAGAAATGGTAATTGGCAAATTGCGGGGACCAGAAGCACGGCAATCAACCATGCCAGAGTCCCAGCCAAAGGCAAAGAAATGAAGAAGTTGGTGGCCTACAAGGTTGTAACCCAAACCTTGTAGCCCCCAAAGTTGGCTAAGCGAAGGGTTTCTCAAGCCTACAACTATCTAGAGATCTGCTACAGTTGGACAGTTGTGTAGGTGACACAGCTTCAAAATCTAAGGGATTGGTTTGGACAAAACTCAACAGCACTTTTTCATGCGGCTGTTGGTCAAATTAGTATCGCCAACATGATCGCCAAGATCGGATGATGGATATGGAAGAAGAAGGAGGAGGAGGAGGAGGAGGAGGAGGAGGAGGAGGAAGAGGAGAAAGAGGAAGAATTAGAACTAGAAGAAGTAGAATAAGAACAAGAATAAGAACAAGAATTAGAACTAGAAGAAGAATTAGAATTAGAATTAGAAGAAGAAGAAGAACTAAAAGAAGAAGAAGAAGAGGAAGAGGGAGAGGGAGAGGAAGAGGAGGAAGAGGAAGAGGAAGAGGAAGAGGAAGAGGAAGAATAAGAATAAGAATAAATAAGAATAAGAATTAGAACTAGAAGAAGAAGAAGAGGAAGAGGAGGAGGAATAAGAATAAGAATAAGAATTAGAACTAGAAGAAGTAGAATAAGAACAAGAATAAGAACAAGAATTAGAACAAGAATTAGAACTAGAAGAAGAATTAGAATTAGAATTAGAAGAAGAAGAATTAGAAGAATTAGAAGAAGAAGAAGAAGAAGAAGAAGAAGAAGAAGAAGAAGAAGAAGAAAGCGACATATTCATAATCAGTAAAACAAGTCCATAGGCAGTTAAAATCATCCATGATTTAGCTTCAGCCATGTATGTTTGTCTAAACCACCATGGACTAGGATCACCTATCTTGCAAAGTCACAAAATCAATGATGATTTAGAAATCACCATTGGCTGGATTCACACACACCTTTGCTTAGCTAAAAACTGATACCCGTCTGAAGGTTTAATATGAAGCCGAAGTGTCTGCAGGAGTCAAAAAAGTCAAGATGGCAGCTACAATGGTGAGGTTGAAGCTTTGTTTGTTATGATGCCGAGGTGGCGCAGTGTTAGAGTGCAGCACTGCAGGCTACTTCAGCTGACTGCAGTTCTGCAGTTCGGCTGTTCAAATCTCACCGGCTCAGGGTTGACTCAGCCTTCCATCCTTCCGAGGTGGGTAAAATGAGGACCCGGATTGTTGTTGGGGGCAATAGGCTGACTCTGTAAACCGCTTAGAGAGGGCTGAAAGCCCTATGAAGCGGTATATAAGTCTAACTGCTATTGCTATTGCTAAATAATATTGTAATTTCAGAACGAAAGGATTGGATTTCCTAAATACGTGATTTAGTCATTTTTGAGGGAAAAAAAATATTTTGTCAATCAGAAAATGCCACAGTATTTCTGGGGGGGGGGGAACCCCAATATTGGACAGGTTGGTGAATATTGAAAGCTTAGCTTCTCCTTTGAGACTTATCTAATCAGTTGAACCTGAAATATATTTGCAAGTATAGACTTTCACCCCCAACTTTTCAATGTTTTCATTTCTTACGTTAGGTTTTTTTTCCTCCTTTTTTCTTCACGTGTTGTGAATTGTTCAATTTCATTTTATGTATGTTTGTCTGCAAATGGGTGAATAAGCAATGTTTTTTTTTTAAATTATGCAGCTGGAAAACAGGCAGAGGTTTTCGGAAGAAGAGGGGGAAAAAAAAGATACGATGGATTGTTGAACGATATTAATAAATCTTGAGTCATCTAATAATAGACTTCCAGATTTCTCTTTCATTTTTTTAAAAAAAACAAATGTCTCCGAGGCCCCACGTATAAAATTTATACCCCTTTAAAAGGTACATCGCGGCTTTCTATTATTCAGAGTTGAGATGACAGTGGAAAAATTGTCGGAGTTAATTTCCTGCATTATTCAACACGATACTGTTTGCTTCCCGCCGATCCAAAGTATTCATTCTTCTACTGTTTCTTCTCTCTCTCTTTGTATTCATGCAAAATGCACTAATCCTAAAATCCTCATCTTTCAACGACCCCATAATCCCTTGCGGGGTGGAGTCTGATCAATTGTGTGGAGCTAGGAGAGTGTTTGAATGGCCAGATGCCTTTCTCGTCACCAATGAGAAGTTTTCTTCAGCAGATACATTCTCATTGTGCCCAGAGAGAGAAAGTATCTGCCTCTACCTAGGATTGAACCCACAACCTCCCGATTGTGACGGGAGAGCTGCGACTCTAGGACACCGCACCACTCCACAAAAAGTCAGATTTGAAAAGAAAAAAGAGGCTTTCCCCCTCTGACAGTTACAACAATGAATCAGTGGAACAACTTGCCACCAGAAGTTGTGATTGCTCCAACACTGGAAGTTTTAAAGAAAATGTTGGATAGCCATTTGTCTGAAGTGGTTTCCTGCCTAAGCAGGGGGTTGGACTAGAAGACCTCCAAGGTCCCTCCCAACTTTGTTCTATTCCCCCTACCATAACTTGAGATATTGCTAAAAGGGGCAGGGGCACGAACACATCCCCAAATCCTGAAAATTCTGCAGATTTTATTTATTTCATTTATTTTTCTATATTAGGCCCCGCCTGTCTCACTCACAGAACGACGGCCACATATAATTACCATACACTTCTCAAATAATCCGCTGACAGCTTTGAGCCGTTCAAGAGTTTCAGCTGTCACCGAAGCAGGGATTTCTTCTCAGTTGGAAGGATTCGGTTGACTAATGAATTTTTATTTTTTAGGCGGGGGTTAACAATCTGCCTTCCTAATTCTGGGAGCGCTCCACAAGGATTAAATGGACTCTAAATTGCAACGGTGTGAGCAATGTAGATAAAATTCAGAATAATATTTAAATCACACTTGGACCGAGCGAAAGAAAGGGACAGATATTTTTTTTTCCGGAAATCTAATTTCCTCCAGTTTTAGGCGAGGCTGTTTCTCTTCAGGTAATGCATCCATCACAAATTGAACACTGCGGCATTTCATTTCTTCAAAGTACAAATTTATTTAGATGCACAATATTGACACTAACTGGTGAAAAGCCAGTATTGAAGTTCCCGAGACTTTCACCCCAATATAAGTTTAGATTCCCAAGTTTCCAAAACAAATTGTCACATTGTCCAACTAAGATGGGAGCTAATTGGTTGGTGACTCCTCTCCTCCTCCTCCTCTGGTCAAGTTTTAATATACTCAATGGGATCACTCCCATAAATACATTATTAGTAATTAGTAATTTTAGTAATTTAATAAATTTGTATGCCGCCCAATCCCGTTGTCTTCCATCAGTTACAACAGAGTTGGAAGGGACCTTGGAGGTCTTCTAGTCCAACCCCCTACTCAAGCAGGAGACTCTAGACCATTTCAGACAAGTGGCTGTCCAGTCTCTTCTTAAAAACCTCCATTAGGAAGGAAGGAAGGAAGGAAGGAAGGAAAACAGACGTGGAAGGGATCTTGGAGATCTTCTAGTCCAGCCCCCTACTCAAGCAGGAGACTCTAGACCATTTCAGACAAGTGGCTGTCCAGTCTCTTCTTAAAAACCTCCATTAGGAAGGAAGGAAGGAAGGAAGGAGGGAGGGAGGGAGGGAGGGAAGGAAGGAAGGAAAACAGAGCTGGAAGGGACCTTGGAGGTCTTCTAGTCCAATCCCCTGCTCAAGCAGGAGACCCTATACCATTTCAGACAAACAGCTGTCCAGTCTCTTCTTAAAAACTTCAGAGGAACTCCAAAGGAGAAGAATAAAAACATCCCAAAAATTGCTTCTAAAACCCAGCGGTGGGCAGCCCATCGATTCCCCCCCCCCCGCCTTTCCGTTCGACTTTTCTCCGCCAGTTAAACCAACCAGCACCTTAAGAACAGCTTCAGCCAAACAGTCACAAGTTTTCTCCTTTGTTTTGGGGCACTAATTACTTGGAATTTATGATTTAAAGATGACAGCCTAATTGTTTTGCTGGAAATGTGGCTCTCCTCTATGTTGCAGCTTAGTGAACTGTGAAATATCCCACAGATGCTAATTTGAATGAATAAAAGATTCCACCCGCTTCCTAAACCTGGCCCTGACAGTTGCTTTAAGCAAGATCTATGTCTCGGAATCGGTCGGCGGGCACGCTTCCTGATGCCCGGAGTCATTCCCCCCACCCCACCCAATGGTCTCCAAGCTTGACTACATTTTAAGGATAAATGAAGTCATCTCTCTGGCTTATTTAATAGAACGTTTAGATGAAGATGTTCTTTTTCAAAGCACAGAACGGTGGTGATGACCCTCCTTTGATGGCAAAGGGCAGAAAGTTCTTTGTGTGAGCAAGAGAAAGCCACCTTCTGACCAGAGGTGGGTTCCTACCAGTTCGCACCTATTCGGTAGAACCGGTTCGTCAAATCTACCGAACCGGTTAGAAGAGGTTCCACCAGAAAGCAGGCCACACATACAGAAGAGGTTCCACAATTTTTTGAAACCCACCACTGGTCCTTGGATATGATTGTTCTACATTATCATGCTCCTATTTATACAACTCAGTGCCTCTGTGAAAGGGAAGGATGACTACTGCGTTTGTGGTGCAATCAGAACATTGCGTGTGTTGAAGTTGTTTTAACGCAAACCAAAGATGCCTTTTAAAAAACAAGTTGACATCCTATTCTTATGCATGCCAGTGCTGTGTGGGAGGTAATTTAAGGTGGTTCTGACAAGTGTCCTCGGCATCTTCATATCTGGTCACATGGGCAGCAAGCCACTCCCATCCAGTCACATGGGCAGCAAGCCACTCCCACAAAGGAGGCCACACCCACAGAGTAGGTTCGAACAATTTTTGAAACCCACCACTGCTTCTGACCCTCCTAAAATGCTACTAGTCCTTTGTAGACCCCCCCCCCCCCAAGATTTAAGAAGAAGATGAAGGGCTGTTGTTAACCATTCATGGTCTTGAGAGAAGGAGAAGGCTTCTCTCCATTGTTTTTAAAAAAAATTCCACCTGCATTTGTTGTTATTGTGTTAGTGAGTCATCATCCTGATGCCTGGAGACTAGAACAATAATAACAGAATAACACAGTCGGAAGGGACCTTTGGAGGTCTTCTAGTCCAACCCCCTGCTCAGGCAGGAAACCCTATACCTGTCAGTCTTCCAAATAGCATCCAAAAAGTAAATCAGAGTCCAAGGCAAAGCATTGCTCAAAGTTCCAATTTATGAAGAGAGCCATGTTGGCACATCTGGGAAAACCCAAATCTGAAAGCTTCCCGGTTTCTCCCACCCAGTTAAAAGTTCAGGATCTTGCCCTCACATCCACAAGCCCATCCCATGGTCCAATCTTCCCCTGCCACGAAGACAGATTCCTCCCATCCAGTTCCGGTCAGGTGCAGAGATGCAAAGGATGACCTTGGCTTTCTAGAAAGAATGTTGTTATGGCTACGTATCATCTAACTCCATAGAATCCCATTTTCCCACAATAGAAAACGCATAGTAGAATAACAGAAAGTGTGGTGGGCCAAAGATCCAAAAGAAAAGGTGGCTGTAGGCCGGACAAAACCATTTCACACAGATTGGTTGTCCAGTCTCTTCTTAAAAACCTCCTGTGTTGGATCACCCACAACCTCTGATGCTTTTGCTATATTTTCTGAAGAGTTGTTTTTTCCCCCAATACATACTTCCTAGGGCTGAGAGAGAGTGGCTGGCCCAAAGTCACCCAGTTGGTTTGGTGCTCAAGATAGGATGACAACTCAGCTTTCCATGCTCCCAATCCAGCGCCTTGACCACTTGACCAAACCGGGAACATCCAGTTGACAGTTGAAACCAAACCAGGAAAACTAAGATCATTTTCCTTCTTCCATGATTATCCATCTTCTACATCATGGTCCTTATGAAGAATTCACTACCCCCCAGATGGAGAGATGACCTCCTGCTCGGATGGCTTTTTTTTTTTCATTGTTGGAAAAAGGTTTTTATTTTCCATTTTTTCATTTTCATACACTCACACTGTGCATAGCTGGAGCCATACAACATTAAACAATAATCGCAGCAATTCCTCTTGTCAACAATACCCCCCCAAAATAGAAACCCAATATACCTCTTCCACTCTCCGTACACCTCTTTCTTCCACCCCCTCCAACTTTCTATCTTCCCTCCATCATCCCCCTCTAGCCTACTTCCCCTCCCCCTCTACCATTCCTCTCTCCCGATCCACTCCCTCCCTTCCTTCTCGCCCTTCCTCCCATCCTCTCTCCCGCCCTCTCTACCCATCTTTCTTCTATCCCACTCCTCCTACCCTTGGTGTATTTCCACTATATGTCAATGTACTTACTTATCCTATTTTTACAGAGAAATTAAAGAAAAACAGTATACATGTGAAGTCGCATTACATTGAAATCTAACGGATGGCTTTGAAAGGCCCAGGATCAAATTCATGGGAGGGGAGGAAGAGGAGGTAGCTCTTCTGGAAGTCTAAACGGATTCTCCTGAATGGATTCCTGATCTTCAAAGATCGGACATAACGATGACGGCAGCTGGAGTTGGGCATTAGGCACGGAGGAAGTTGGGTGTGAAGAACGGAGCCATCAATATCTGTCATGAAATTGGATTCCAGGAAGAGAGATGGGCCTGGATTCACCACGCTTCTGAAAAAACAAAAAAGTCTTTTTGGAATCTGTTCCAGGACCCAGATTGGATCAAATCAATCGGCTGAATTAGACCTGGCTGATCTGAATAGGGACTATCTCGTTCACCAGTGGTGGGATTCAGCCAGTTCGCACCTATTCGGGAGAACCGGTTGGTAACTTTCTAAGCAGTTCGGAGAACCGGTTGTTGGAAGAAATCTTTTGTTTTTTCCCACTTTACAGGACTAATCCAGTAAGTAAGTAAGTAAGTAAGTAAGTAAGTAAGTAAGTAAGTAAGTAAGTAAGGAAGGAAGGAAGGAAGGAAGGAAGGAAACATTCTGGTGTTGTTTCTAGCCTGATCTTTATCGACCTGATTACAGAAACTGCCTCTTCGGTTAACCCTTATTACCATTGTAACAGCTAAGGCAAAGTTCCCATCGACCTGAATGACGTTGAGTTGGCCACACCCACCCAGTCACAAGGCCACCAAGCCACGCCTACCCAGCTGGTCATTAGGGCAGAGGACCTGTTCTTAAATTATTTGAATCCCACCACTGTTGTGCACCTAACTCTGTCCCAGAACAGAGGAGAGAATATCCATTGCTACAAGTCATTCTTCTGTTTGGTCTCTCTCTCTCTGTGTTTGTGTGAATGTGTGCAAACCAGAAACCGGGTTTCCTTTGGTCAGATCTAGCAGGCTTCTTCTAAGCCCGTGTTTCTCGACCTTAGCGACTTTAAGTCCTATGGACTTCAACTCCCAGAATTCCCCAGCCAGCTCTGCTGGCTGGGGGGTTCTGGGAGTTGAAGTCCACAGGACTTAAAGTCGCCAAGGTTGAGAAACACTGTTCTAAGCCCTTCAAAACTACTGGGAGGGGGGGGGAACAGGGGAGAGACTGCTTTTTAAACAGGCAAGGGTAACATTAACCCTTACAAAACACGGTTGGCTTGTATCTCCAAGGGGGAAACACCCTGATGCCAACTGCCAAGAGTGCCTCTGAGCATATAAGCGGCCTTGTAGATCCAGGATGGACAACAGGCCCATGCCTTGGGGGGTGGGGATTGGGGGGTGGGAGAAAGGGATTTTGTGACACCAACCCTTTGGGGTCAGAGTGGGGAATCAGGCTGTTTTGATTTCCCCCATCAACTCTGGTTTTTAAAAAAATACGGGGGAGGGGGCAAGCTTAGGGGATGTAGCCCACCCCTCCCGATCGCCAAGACCCGACTCTCCTTGCCCCCCCCCCCTGCTTTCAAGCCAGCCTGGTTCTCGAGCTTCCTGCTCTCCCGTCGACAGAGCGCGTTGCAAGGCGCTTTCCGGCGAGCAGGCGGGGCGGCGGAGGGGCTGGTGGGATCGCCGTCTCCTGCCGCCCGGCTGGCGCTCTCCGGGTCGGGAGGGGGGGGGGAGCGAGGCTGGGCCCGCCGCTGAGCAGGAGGGAGGAGAGGAGGAAGAGGAGGAGGAGAGGAGGGAAGGAGGGAGGGGAGGGGGAGGAAGAGGAGGAGGGGGGAGGAGAGGAGGAGGAGGAAGAGGGGGGTCCCGCCGCTGAGCAGGAGGGAGGAGAGGAGGAAGAGGAGGAGGAGAGGAGGGAAGGAGGGAGGGGAGGAGGAGGAAGAGGAGGGGGGAGGAGAGGAGGAGGAAGAGGGGGGTCCCGCCGCTGAGCAGGAGGGAGGAGAGGAGGAAGAGGAGGAGGAGAGGAGGGAAGGAGGGAGGGGAGGAGGAGGAAGAGGAGGAGGGGGGAGGAGAGGAGGAGGAGGAAGAGGGGGGTCCCGCCGCTGAGCAGGAGGGAGGAGAGGAGGAAGAGGAGGAGGAGAGGAGGGAAGGAGGGAGGGGAGGAGGAGGAAGAGGAGGAAGAGGGGGAGGAGAGGAGGAGGAGGAAGAGCGGGGTCCCGCCGCTGAGCAGGAGGGAGGAGAGGAGGAAGAGGAGGAGGAGAGGAGGGAAGGAGGGAGGGGAGGAGGAGGAAGAGGAGGAAGAGGGGGAGGAGAGGAGGAGGAAGAGGGGGGTCCCGCCGCTGAGCAGGAGGGAGGAGAGGAGGAAGAGGAGGAGGAGAGGAGGGAAGGAGGGAGGGGAGGGGGAGGAAGAGGAGGAGGGGGGAGGAGAGGAGGGGGAAGAGGGGGGTCCCGCCGCTGAGCAGGAGGGAGGAGAGGAGGAGAGGAGGGGAGGAGGGAGGGGAGGGGGAGGAAGAGGAGGAGGGGGGAGGAGAGGAGGAGGAGGAAGAGGGGGGTCCCGCCGCTGAGCAGGAGGGAGGAGAGGAGGAAGAGGAGGAGGAGAGGAGGGAAGGAGGGAGGGGAGGAGGAAGAAGAGGAGGAAGAGGGGGAGGAGAGGAGGAGGAGGAAGAGCGGGGTCCCGCCGCTATACATAAAGCGGGTTGCGTCCGGGAGCTGCAGTCGCTGGCAGCATCAGCATCAGCAGCTGCCGCTCGGCTCCTGACGCGGGGAAGGAGGGAAGCCCGTCACGTGGGAAAGGCAGAGCAGAGCCCAGCCGAGCAGCAGCGGCCGCGGAGGCGAGCGAGCGAGCGGGCGGGCAGGTGGGCGGACGGGCGAGGGAGGGAGCCGGGCAGAGAGGCGGGCCAGGCGGCGTCTGGTTCCAGGAGGCTCCGGGGAGTCGGCGGCGGCAGAAGAAGAAGGAGAAGAAGAAGGAAAAGCGGAAGAGCCCTCACCCCGCGGGGCTTCCCGATTGCGCGGGATCCCCCGGAGCTCCCCCGCCGGCCTTGCGCCTCGCCAACTTTGCGCTTTCGCCCGTCCGGCTGGCCGAGCGGCGCGATGGGGCTCCGGGAGCTGTCCGTGGTGCTGATCCTCGCCGGAGGACTCGTGCGCGGTGAGTGGGGGGCTTCGAGAGCTCGCTTCCACTCCCAAGAGCTAGGGAGGAGGCAGAGCAGGGGGAAAGAGAGCCTCTGAGCATGTCCCAAGTGCCCTGTTTCCCCCCCGCTTCTTGGTTTTCTTAAGGGGCGGTTTAAGGAGCATTTGGAGGGAGGGTCTTCACGCAGGTCCAAGGTGCCTGATTCAGGTCGGATTCCCAGGGAAGCAGGTAGCCCGACCCTTCCTGAGGTTCAACCCTCTAAAACCGGCATGGTGATAAATAAGAAAGGAGGGACAGCTCACGAGAGACCAAGAGGAAGCAAAGTGTTGCTTG
>NC_045556.1:2512482-2520899 GCF_009769535.1 Thamnophis elegans | reverse complement strand
CTCAACGAAGCTCCTGTCAGGATTCTGGTTCGTATATCTTATAAGATCTATAGATATCTCCCCTTTCTGGCAGAAAGGGGCAGGGAGAAGGTCAGTCGTTAGGATCTCTTTGTAATTCATAGCTTTTTTCTGCTGTGAATGGAGAAGAGGTTCAACATTAGCTGAGCCTTTACTCCGGCCAGTTTTCCGCGCTGCCTTTTTTGCAGCCCTAGGCAGATTGCCCCCCCCCCCCAGGACAAAGCTAAGCTATTTAAAAGTCAATCCAGGCGGGGACCATTCCTGAGGAATTTCTTCTATTACTATCTAAAATACCAGCTTCAATTTCGCAAAAGGCTCCCTTTCTTTTTTAGCTGCGTCGCAAGATGGCGATCTCGTAGCTTTTGTGTTTGATGTGACGTACTTAGTCAGCCCTACCCTCCTGAAGGCTTCTCCGTACTAATTGCTAAAAGATTAACTGAGGGGAGCAGAGACTTTGATTTTTGGCTCGCTTGATTGCTTGTCTTTTATTTTTACTCTGGAATGGCTCCCAAATCTAAACAGAAGCGCTTCCTTAATAACATATCTCCAAAAACTGCTATGAAGCCGCTACCCTTGCCTCCTACACCCTCCACGGGAGATTTGTTAACACAAGAATTTCTTCTCAAAACGCTTAATGATTTCAGACAGGAAATTAATCAACTGATATCGGATTTATATGATCAATTTGATGCTAAAATTGCTCAGGCAAAGAAGGATATGATCGGAGTAATGACAGTCATGACAGATTATATTGCTGAAACGGAGGACAAATTGGAACTTTTGGAAGAAACTAACCTTAATTTGATATCCAAAATTCAAACGTTACAACAGGAAATTGAAAATGCTCAAAAACAACTTGTCATGATAAATTATAATAAGACTGCCTTTGCAATAAGAGTTAGAGGACTGTGTGAAAACCAACAGGAGAATTTGAAACAGATCTTCTTTGAGGCTTTCAGCCGCTTGGTGGGAAGTCCGGGATTTAACTTTGATTGGCAGATTCAAAGAATTTACCGCCAGAATTCGTGGGTAGCAAAACAGCGACAGTTTCCGAGGGACATAATTATATACTTTACCACAAGGGAATCCAGAAATGAGATAATACAGAGGCTTTACAGCAAGAGGTTGAGAATTGATGGACAGGACTTGATTGTTTTTAAAGAGATACCATCTCAAATATTAAGAACAAGGAGAGAGTACGCTTTCTTAACCGAAGAACTCAGAAATTCTCAGATTCCATACAAATGGGAAGTCCCAGCTGGTATTACAGTTACATTTGGCAACCAAAAACACCGCATTAATTCTGTCTGTGAAGCCCGAGAATTTTACTACGAGACCCTGAAGGCGGGACTTCCTGATTCATCCGGACCTGGAGAGAGACAAGGAGAAGGAGAAGACAAACAGCGAGACACGTGGCTACAAGGCGGAGGGTGTTGCTTTCCTCTTCCGGAAGGGCAGAAGACTAAAGAATAAAGACTTAGCGATGTTCTTAAAGCTTTATGATTTCCGTCTGGGATAAAATGGAAAAGTTGTATATCGATGATGAGACATGGAGATTGAAAGAAGCGTTGCTGATTGTGGACACATATTGTATATAAGATTTGTCTGAACTCTAACTCAAATTGCGCATGAATTATTTTCCTAGGCGAGGAGAGCGGAGATTGCGATCTTTTTGAGTTGTGGTCTGGGACGAACGGAGTTGGGAGGCGCGTGGGAGAGGGAAGGGTAGCGAAAGCTTAATTAGACTACCTGGGGCTAGAATGCAAGCTGATGTTTGTTTGAGTTGCTATTTCAATATAAGGTCAAGAAAGATTGGTCGGAGAGTCTTCAGGAAAGTGGAGTAAATATGGGAGGAGCAATGGATGCGGATAAAATATATATGTCGATATGGATAAAGGCAGGGTGGAAGGTAAAAAATTTACATGTGGAGGTGGGTAAGGATAGAAAGGGAGGTGTTGGAAATGAAAAATGAAAGAAGTACTTGAGTTTAATGGTTTTATAGAAAGGTTTGGATATTCGGATAAAAAAGAGATAAATTAAAGGTCTGAATAGATAGACAAAGCAATGAGACTTTTAGTTGGGGAATCCTAATTGATCAACTTACCTGGCTCTAATACAGTTTGAAACCCTGCAAGTAGTAAAATAACCGAAATTTGGAATGAGCTACATTGTTTAAGATTTACAGATAATGGGAAGCTGTGTTAACGTAGTGGGTTTATTGACCCTTCTTGTTTCTCCTTTCTTTTTGTGTGTGTGTGTGTGTGTGTTTTTTTATTTTTTAGTTTTTACTATTCTCTTTTTTTTTTTGGCTTTACTTTTATTTTATGTTTTTAATTTTAAAGTTAGCTGGCCTTATTATACTCAAATGCTTGTTAAAGAATTATGCCGGGTATGGGACCTGCGAAGCCGTAAGGGGGTTAGGGAGGGGGGATTATAGGGGGGAGGGCGGAGGGTGGAATTACAGTTTCAATTCTTAGAACAATAAGAATTCACTTGTATACTGCGGCTTGTTTTTCTTTTTTCTTTTTTTCTTTTTCTCTTTTAACAAACTGAATTGTATGGATACACCAAAGCGAGGAGAAGAGGGAAAGAGGAGGGAGAAGTAAAGAGGGAGTGAGAGGGAATGTAAGGAGGGTGAGATGGAGGGAGGGGGAGATGTCTGAGGGGGAAGGGAAGTAGAAGAGGGGAATGCTGGAGGGGTGAAATGAAAGTTGGAGGGGGAGAAGAGAGGGTGTATGGAGGAATGATGTTGGGTTTTTTTTTTTCTCGTTTTTTTTATGCACAGTATATAAGTGATTGTATAAAATGAAAATGAAAATGAAATAAATAAAAGAAACAAACACTATGGGGTTATAGTTAGCTTTGATTGTACGATGGCTCTTGTTTGTTAAGGAGATAACAAGCAAACTATTATAAAATCATTAAACAATTGATATTTGAAAAAAATAAATAAAAAAAAAATAAAAAAAATAAATACGAAAAAAAGAAAGAAAAAGGGGGAAAATACAAATATTACAGTGCACCCCCCACCTCCTTAGATTTCTTCTTCTATAACAACTAAAAGATATACAATATATTCCATTTGTGCCCTTATCCCCTCCAAAACAACATATATTCTCGAGTAGGTTTATTCCCTTTGCCTTCCACCAACACCGATTTTATAAAATCCCCTCCCCTCCTATTTCATTATAATTATTTGCTTTGATCATCCAAACCCCCAAAATGCAATGCCCCCCACCCGTGCATGCAGGACCCCCATAGAGGCACACATGGCCGTCTCGCATGCCCCCTGCACCCAGTGGTGGGTTTCAAATTTTTTTTAGAACTTCTTCTGTAGGTGTGGCCTGCTTTGTGGGAGTGGCTGCCGGCCATGTGACAGGGTGGGCGTCGCTAACTTGTAAAATG
This sequence comes from Thamnophis elegans, assembly GCF_009769535.1. Taxonomy (NCBI): domain Eukaryota; kingdom Metazoa; phylum Chordata; class Lepidosauria; order Squamata; family Natricidae; genus Thamnophis; species Thamnophis elegans. The sequence goes on along the minus strand of NC_045556.1, from coordinate 2,517,476 downwards.
TGGTGAAACTCACTTAACAACGCTCTTGCTTAGCAATCAAAATGTTGGCTCAGGAACTCTGGCATTTGAAGCATGCAAGTCTTAAAGCTGTCAAGTTACAAGATCCTTGCACCCCTAACCCTTTAGGAAAAAAAAACCCAGGGGTGTTCAAACTTGATAGCTTTAAGACTTGTGGACTTCAACTCCCAGAATTCCTCCTCCAGTCATGTTGGCTCAGGAACTCTGGCATTGAAGAGTGCAAGTCTTAAAGCTGTCAAGTTACAAGACCAGGGGTGGGTTTCAACCGGTTCGCGGAAGTCCCTGCGATCCGGTTGGTCGCCGAACCCGGAAGTAAGTAACTTCCGGGAACGGCGAAGGCCCCCCCTGCGCCCGAGCCCGCGCGCACCTGCGCGCCCGCTCCTTACCCGCTTTTGATGAATTCTGCGCTTCCACGCATGCGCAGGACGCATACAGCGCCTGCGCGATCCTCCAGGAGCAGCTGGAGCATCGCACAGACGCTAGTATGCATGCGTGCGCCGCGCACGTGCGCGAGGACGCCGCACACGTGCGCGAGGACGCCGCCGGCCTCGTTCCAACCGAACTGGTTGGAACGGGGCGAGAAACCCACCCCTGTTCAAGACCCTTACACCCCTAACCCTTTAGGGGAAAAAAAACCCAGGGGTGTTCAAACTTGACAGCTTTAAGACTTGTGGACTTCAACTCCCAGAATTCCTCCTCTTGCTCTTCATCTTGATGATGTGCGGACGGGCGGGGGGTGGGAGGGAGCTGGAAACCGGTTCTAAATGGCAGGGTAGATTTGTGGAACCTCTTTTATAGAAGAGGTTAGAACTGGCAGGAACCCACCCCTGCCTGCACCCCACCGCAGAGAATGGAAGACCAGCTGGCCGACGGGAGGTGCATACGCATGTGTCGCAGAGCTGAATCGGAGCAACGGCTCGCGGGCCATCAAAGAGGGCATTGCCTTCCACCACTGGCATGCGTGCCATAGATTTGCCAGCACAGCTCTAACCCAAAACTGCCCCCCCTGACCTTCAACCATCTTCCCACTGAGCTTTGAACCAATTTTGAATTGGGGGGGGGCGATTTCGATGTCTCCGTCTCGTGAACTGCAAGGTTAGAATCGGTTAACTTCACCTTAAAATTGAACCCAATAACTGTCTCCATCAATCTCTGGTGTTGGCATTGTCCTCCCTGGGTTTAATCACATTCCCTTGTTGGCAATATCTGTCTTCTTCTTGATGTCTTCCAATATATCCGAAAGGAGCTCAGGATGAGGATTAGAAGAGAGAAGGCCATTTATTTAATGAATTGATATGCCAATTAATTAGTTGAAAGACAGATGATTCACCAGGGGAAATCTTTAATAGAAGAAGGTCTGTTTTTTTTTAAAAAAATGTTTATTTTCTCCCTGGTGTTAATCCTACTCTCTATTTCTTAAGAGATTAATCGTTCTCTGGATGTGTATTATATTTAATAGGTCTTGATAAGGTAAACAACTCTGAATTAACACAGCAGTGGGACCTTGGGTGGAAATTTACATTTTGATGTACAGCACCATCTGGCATTTTTTAATTTATTGACCTAGTCATGCCTTCATCTTCAGTCCAATACATCAAGTTTTAAATAATTTATATCGCTCGCAAGAAAACCGGGAGTCATCGGTTTAAAATAATGATGTAGACATTTCCGTAAAAAATGAGAGGGAAGAGAAGGAAAAATAACTAAGATATCTCGCTGCTAACAGGACCCTTCGCTGTTAAAGTCCCATTATTCTCGGCTTGGCAAACCTTACCGATGTTGTGCCAAAAAAAACCCGATATCTGTGCAAACCTTTCAATTTGGAGATCACATTTTTCAGGGGCTCCGGTAACCTGTTGTCCGATCTCATAGAGCAGAGAAGCAGAGAATAGCTTAAAATAAACATTAGAATATAGAATAACAGAGTTGGAAGGGACCTTGGAGGTCTTCTAGTCCAACCCCCTGCTTAGGCAGGAAACCCTACACCACTTCAGACAAATGGCTATCCAACATCTTCTTAAAGACTTCCAGTGTTGGAGCATTCACAACTTCTGGAGGCAATTTCTGTTCCACTGATTAATTGTCCTCACTGTCAGGAAATTTCTCCTTAGTTCTAAGTTGCTTCTCTCCTTGATTAGTTTCCACCCATTGCTTCTTGTCCTACCCTCATTAGTCACATGTCTTGCTCCAGCATCCAACCCACTAGGGAACACAGTCCAAACGAGCCAAGTTACAGTAGCAAAAGGAATCAATCCTTAGCGAAACGTTGAAATCCGCTGGGGAGAAAGTGAAAGAAATCTAAATGAATTACGGGGGGAAAATATTTCCCCAAAGAAGCTTAAAAATGTTGGCTTAATTTTATAGCTACCAATTATATACCTTTTGCAAAAGCAGGCAGGGAGGTTTTCAATTTCTTTGCGTTTGTCATGCCACCGAGCAGGTTGTTATTTTCATGATAGATGCAAACCGATTCCAGGTTGTTCGGCTCTTCATCTTCTCCCCAAATTCATTCGGTGACATTTTAAATTTTACACCGTTTTGCAGAGAGCAGGGAATAAGACAAACGCCAGATTGCACAGCCAGGGAAAAAAAGAGAAGAGGTCAAAAAGATTCAACTTCCTTTTCTGCAGACGGAGTTATATTTTTTAATTTAAACACTTTTTTTTGTACATTCCTGTTTTTTTTTTTTTAAAAAAAGGCACGATGAAAGTGGAGGCCAACAGAAAAGCCAGAACACAGAGTTAGATGCAACACATTTTAATCATTTTAAAAAAGAAAAAACCCAAGTGGCATTTGTTATTGTCAATTAAGCCTATCATGAAATTAATAAATATTCTATCTTCTGATACATTAAAAATTACAAATTTGGGAACCACTTCGGGGTTGAGATGAGGATATCTTTGGGGATTTCGGCTCAGCCGTGAACTCAAGTTGTTCCTCCAGGTTTGAACGGAGAACTCTTTAAAAAGTTTTCAAAAATTGCAGCAAAGGGACATTATCCATCCCAGTGCTGGCATTTAGAGAGCATCTTAAAAACACCCAGCCATGCATATTTAAAAGAGGCGTAATTATAAATTTATTTTGCCCTTTTGCTTGTTATAATTGCCTCCGTTTTTATCCCCGGTTCCAAAGGACTCGTTTTTCTTGGCCACCGGAGAGACTCTGGTGAGGGTGGGCAGAGGAAACATAAGTCTCAGGGTGGAAATTAGCTTGGCAAAGTCATGGAAAGAAGAGGACGAGTCGTTTTGAACTAGGAGAAAAAAATGGTTGAGAAAGACCAACAGGGAGGGGTGGAACAACAGCACTTTAACCGTTTGACAAACAACATTTCTAGAGTTTAATTGGTAAATCTACATGCATAACTCCCACGCAAATCACAGTTAAAACGAACAGGCATCCAACTTCCTTCCTTTCTTTTTTCCCTGATCTGATTGCTGTTCTGATCCCCTCCTCCATCCAATAACGACTGCCAAGACAAGCTTAACTGGAATGTACTTTAATAGCAAGAAACCAAAACCTCGGTGGCTGAAAGCCAAGCAGAACAAACAGATTTTTTGGCAGCAACTCAGACAAACTAAGACAGCAATAAACACAGATAAGGCTTGGCAGCAATCCAGCCTGCCAAGCTCACAGTACTGTTCTCCGACATTCAATCCTGCGTTGACTTCTGCAAAGAGGGCCATGTGCACAAGTAGCTTTTTGTAGTCTGGAGAGGAGCCTAATGACCACCAGCTGAGTACAATCACCTCCTGTAATTGTGTAATTGTTCGTGACGCCTAGTAGCTCTTCGGTGCTGGGCATCCAGGAACAACTCACTACTGGCTTCTGGCTCACTCTCCCTTGTCTCCTCCCCACTGATTTTGCAGTATCCTTCCCCTGGAGTGGGGAGGGAATGGAGATTTTGCAGTATCCTTCCCCTGCCATGCCCACCCAATGGTTTTATCTCTGTGGTGATTAAGAATCAACACTGGCACATAATTAACCAAGAAATGCCACAAGCAATCTGCATTTGTACAAAACCTTGGACCTGGTGACTCAAGGAGAAATCCTGAAGGAAAATGTTCAGGGGGCTCCTCAGAAGGGAGGCCACTGGCGGATTAAATTGTGGCGATATAACTTCGGCATTGTTAACCTGACATCATTATGGGAAAACGTTCTCTAGAAAATGTAGTTTCTCCGTATCTATTCCGATATCGATCTCAGCATCCCCCTCTCTTTGGCAGGTGCCCAAGGGGCGAGGGGGAATCCAAAGATGAAGGCAAATCCATCGTGCCACCCACGATGCCAGATGCCGCCCTTGAACAGGGACCCCAGCTAGTAAAACAGAAAAAGGGCACACGTGGGATTTATTACGAAGGAATGTAAGATTAATGAGCGTGAGTTCAAATTACGGGAATGGCAGCCATTCATTCTGCTGTCAGTTTTAATGAGCGTCTCTGTCTAGGATTCCCAAGGAATTAATAGACTACGTGGCTAATCAATTTCCTGGAAAACTGCCTTGGAGAAAAGACATATTACATGGGCAAAGCGGTTTTGTTCATTCTCCTGGAGAGATATTCAGATTCATGGAGCTTTTGATGTTCACCACGTGGCGCAGAACCATTCCTGACCTCTTCTGCAAGACCCCAACTTCTTCAAGCTGACTCAGATGTGGATTGAGGCCTCCAAAATCTTACACTCTGAGTTAATACAGATTACAGATTAACAGAGTTGGAAGAGACCTTGTATCTAGTCCAACCCCCTGCCCAAGCAGTAAAGGTAAAGATAAAGGCTCTCCTTGCACATATGTATTAGTCATTCCTGACTCTAGAGGGTGGTGTTCATCTCCGTTTCAAAGCCGAAGAGCCAGCGTTGTCCGAAGACGTCTCCGTGGTCATGTGGCTGGCATGACTCAACGCCGAAGAATGCTGTTACCTTTCCTATTTTCCTACTTGCATTTTTACGTGCTTTCGAACTGCTAGGTTGGCAGAAGCTGG